>NW_008751944.1:114763-145108 GCF_000715545.1 Opisthorchis viverrini
ATCAATACAGAGGGAATCCAGCGTACGCGCAAGAGCCACCTGTTGACCTGCTTGCTTCAGTGTGCGAATATTGAAAGTGGCTAAGTAGACAGGCTTTCGGAGTTTGAAAACAGACTTCGAAGTGTTTAGGGTTGTAACTGAACTCGGAGTGCAAAAGCTGCAGCTGAGTGTGATGCAGGGCGATCAAAACGGTCAGTCCTAGAGCTGGGACCTGCGGACACAGTATTCAAATTTGGACGGGGGAGGGTGGAAGACGGAAAACGTGAAAGTGTAAGAAGGGAGGCGTCAGCGGTAGCATGTTTTCGCTTACCGACCCTGCTGTATGAAGCAGGTAAGGCGACCCAGCTGATGGCACCACGCGACGGCCGGTGTGGCATGCGAGTATTGTTAGTTGTGTAGGTCATGGTTGTACGAGGGCTGGGATACTGCCAGGGCGCCCACACCTAGACAGCAGCTTGGAGTTATCCAGCCAGGAGAATATTCAAAATGGACAGCCCCTACTGTTGCCATAATAAAAGCAAATGGCAGAGTACGCATATGTACTGATTATTCCACTGGACTAAACGCCGTGTTACCAATACCAGGTCTGTCCACCAGGCTCGGTGGTGTAAAATGTGTCGCAAAGCTGGATGCCGCTGATGCTTACATTTGAACAAAAGTCTCCGATGACTCAAAGAACTTTTGACAATTAATACACATCGGGGCATGTTTCAAATTAATCGTTTGCCGTTTTGGGTTTGCATTGTGTACTCGAGCGAATTCAGCAGCACGGTTTTCGTCTATGTGCAGAAGAATGCACATGTTTTCTCAAGTCCATCAAATATCTCGGATTTATTTTTGACGAAAATGGTTGTCATCCAGACCCATAAAATATTTCTGCCATAGAAACAAATGCCAGCAACGCCGGATTTAGCAATCCTACGCCCCTTGTTTGGTTTGGTAAGCCATTAGAGTGCACTCTTGCCAGACGTGCATAGGTCCGTGAACCCCTCAATCATATGTTAAAAACGGATATGTCTTGAAAACGCTGAAATGAATACCAGTCAGCCTTTGACAAATTAAAATAACATCTTAGCTGTGACCCGCTACTCACAATGCTACTCACAATGCACATGTTTAAGTCCATCAAATATCTCGGATTTATTTTTGACGAAAATGGTTGTCATCCAGACCCATAAAATATTTCTGCCATAGAAACAAATGCCAGCAACGCCGGATTTAGCAATCCTACGCCCCTTGTTTGGTTTGGTAAGCCATTAGAGTGCACTCTTGCCAGACGTGCATAGGTCCGTGAACCCCTCAATCATATGTTAAAAACGGATATGTCTTGAAAACGCTGAAATGAATACCAGTCAGCCTTTGACAAATTAAAATAACATCTTAGCTGTGACCCGCTACTCACAATGCTACTCACAATGCAGCCTTGACACCATTATGGTTTCAGACGCATTCAACTATGGTACTGGGGCTGTCACCTATCACGTTTTCCCTGACGAAAAACGAAACAATCGCTCACGCAGCTAGATCTCTAGCAACTGCCGAGTGCAATTATGGACATATTTAAAAAGAAGCTTTAGCGACAATCTTCGCCAATAGGAAGCTTCATAAAATGCTCTACGGATGTCATTTTACGCTCGCCACCGACCATAAGCTGATACTCGGCATTTTCGGATCGAAGAAAGTCATACCCGTCTACACAGTAAACAGTTTGCAACGGCTACGACGTCCCCATCAAATACCAATCGGAAAATGCTATTGGTCAGGTAGATGCATTATCAAGACTCATGAATTCTCACAATCAACAAACCGAACTTACTGTTTTGCCTCAATAACGGTCGACTCGGAAGTTATCGCGGCGTTTGCTACTGCAATCCGTGCATTCCCAACTGCTTCTGTCATGGTTCACGACGTCAGTGTTCACGGTCCCTTACTGCCTCACTGGCGTGCCGTGCAAGTGCAGCAAGCTTAGCTGCGCTGGTCATTGCCGTCTTCCTGGATGGGGACCCCGAGACGGGCCACATTAATGGCTAGAGACATTGTCAGATATGGCCCAGTCGCACCCTCAATGGCGCTCGTGCATCCAAGCTATTGCCTTCAATGCATAGCTCCTTTTCCAACCCCCTCACCACTTGACAGTGCTGGATTTATGCACCAATTTATCAGCTTCTGCCTGCAACGCGCAGCTACCTCCCCCTCCCCCCCAAACCATCGGTGAGCGAAACTGCGGCAGCTACAACCACAGTA
This sequence comes from Opisthorchis viverrini, assembly GCF_000715545.1. Taxonomy (NCBI): domain Eukaryota; kingdom Metazoa; phylum Platyhelminthes; class Trematoda; order Opisthorchiida; family Opisthorchiidae; genus Opisthorchis; species Opisthorchis viverrini. The sequence continues at coordinate 117,008 of NW_008751944.1, forward strand.
CGAGTACGAGGTTATTACAGCAAGGTGATGGAACACATTCTGAAGCGAGCCATCCTAGACCACCTAACTACCAACAACTTCACATCTCCAGTTCAAAAAGGATTCCTCCCAAACCGTTCTTGCGCCGCGAACATGTTCGTATTTACGGGCAGCTTAAGCCAAGCCAAGGATGAAAGACTCATTTTGGTGCCATGTTTTCGACTTCTCAAAGGCATTCGATTAAGTCCCACACGTCCCGCGGCTTAATAATCTCATCTTACGCGATTCAAGAGAAACTCCCACACCGAATCAAGGCGTTCCTATCAGACAGATCATTCCGAGTGAGAACAGAGTCGACTTACTCTTCTCTGACGCCGGTTTCCATTGGAGTTCCCCAAGGCTTCGTTTGGGGACTTCCGTTCCTGATACATGTCAACGGCCTTCCAGGGGAGAGATGGCCCAAGTGGTTAGAGCGCGAATTTAATGACCGGAAGGTCCGTGGTTCGAACCCGACCTCTGCCTCTCGACTTCCCTTTTCCAGGCTTAGGTAACCTGTCGGTAACCCCGCCCTCGTGCAACCTTCGGGTGGCATGGCAGCAGGCACCGAAAGGGTGATACAGCTGAACGACAATGACCTTCCAAACATTCTTTCAAGTCCATGTCTACTACTGGATATGATGAAGTTCTAATGCCAGTGCCCTCCAAATGGACGTAGAAGCTGCATAGCAGTAGTCGTTGGACTGACACCTTCCTCTGAATGGCGAAAAGTGCGTTCATATGTCAATCGGAGGTGACACAGCGAACGCTTTTGCCGTGCATGATGAGAATGGACCAAAAAACATCACAAAAATAGATGCCAGAAGTGATTTTGGTGTCTGAGTTCCTTCAAACTTGTCTTTCACTGCACCATGAGAAATCAGCCCAAAATGCACTCGCCGTTCTACGGACGATTCAAAGAACCTTGTCCAGTGTTACTCGCAAGGACTTCTAAATACTAAATGGGGCCTACGTCATACCACCTTTTGGATATGCCAGCCAACCAGGATGCACGAAGGATAGTCATTGAGCGTGTCCAGCGAACTGCTACGAAAATGGTTGCCCGCCTTAAATCCGTGGACTATTAAACAAGGCTCTAGGTGCTTGACCTCTTTCCCCTAGAGTACCGTCGCCCGTCATTGAGCCCAGCGAACTGCTACGAAAATGGTTGCCCGCCTTAAATCCGTGGACTATTAAACAAGGCTCTAGGTGCTTGACCTCTTTCCCCTAGAGTACCGTCGCCCCCAAGGAGACCTAATTCTTGGTTATTGCCGGTTTGAACAAGGTTTCGCTAACAGACTTTTCACCAATGATCTAGCAAACACACGGCGGGGATCTCCGCCATGTCGACATGGTGAGAATATTGTCAGGCTCAAGGCGTACTTTCAGCAGCAAAAATCTTTCTTGTTTCGGGTAGTTGTTGCATGCGATAACCTTCCTCCGGCGCTTGTACATGCACAATCTAGAACCCAGTTCGAAGCACTATTACAAACTATTAGTCTGTTATTCCATATAAGCCAGGGACATCGGAGGTCATTCGAAGAATCTAGACACGGCTAACATAAGAGTAGCTTTCCAGAGAGGGAACACTGAGCTGGTGCAATTGAAGGATCGCCTCCCGGCAAACAAAAAATTGCCATGCCACCTGAAGGTTGCACGAGGGCTAGGATACTGCCAGGTTGCCCAAACCTAGACAGGGGAAGTCGAGAGGCAGTGGTCGGGTTCGAACCACGGGCCTTCCGGTCAGTAAATTCGCGCTCTAGCCACTTGGGCCATCTCGCCCCCCCCCTCCGGAAAAAGAACTGGGGACTGTCTACAAAATTAAGCTCTATACAGGATAGATGGCCAGGGGACTTCAACCAGAATCGGAGAGCAAAGTAGAAAAATAAACAGGCCGCCAAGAAACGCGGATGGATATCAAGCGTCCCCAAAAGACCCGACAATTGCGGAACACGCACTGGACACGAAATAGACTTAGAAAATGTTGAGGTTTTGAGGCGAGAACTGGAAAGCGTGTGGCGAGCGGTTTTGGATAAGTCGAGCTGACACGTGTTGGTGTGCGGTCATCAAAAGGAGTAGCCGTCATCTGAATTCCACATGACCTCACCCCCTCCCCGCGGTCAAACTAGATTGTCGGGGCACTCACAATCCCACAAAGACCAGTGAAAGTCTACCAGTGACACCCAAAGTGAATTGTCAATTGAAGCAGCCTAACAGGGAAGAACAAGAAACCAAGATCGAGCACAATTAATTTGAAACTCCCTCAATCTGCCAACGCAAGATTTTGACAATCACATTAACCGACAAGAGGCGTTGATTTACACTCAACACTGATCTAGTGTGATGATCTGAAGGGGACTTACTGAATGGCTCCCCATCTGTCTTATAAGCTGGCCAATTTGGTGACCTGCTCACCTGACCCGAAGACTTGGTATCAAAAGCGAAACGTTGCGCAAATAAAAACTACCGATTGTTTATCTTCTCAAACCATTTGTGACACTTTTGCAGGTCCTCGCGCTAAGAATTTAAAGAAGAAAGCTGCAATTTTTTAGCTAGTGCTTTTCAGGTGAGCAGCAGCCGATAAACGACAAGAATAAAACCGACCCGATCCCGTGTACATGCCCATGTGAATCCATGGTCGGATGGTCACGTGCGGGCTGCGGACCCAACGGATGCACTCCCTGATTGGTCAGGATGCCAGCCAATCCAGATCGGGCATTTTCAGCTCCATCGCGCAGATTCTAATTCGAGTTGGTGAATCTCTATAAATACAGTTTTAACAACCTTCCTTCGTGTCCATAAAGGGCTGTCCCAAAGTACCGTACCTTTGGATACACCATAGTTGGCGGAACATGAACCTAAGGGCTGACAGAGCTGCGGGAAGCTTCAGCAAGTCATAGAACTTGTGATAGTAATCATCTTATCCAACATCCCATCAACGTCCTTCGAGGAAGCCGGCAGCCTGGTGTTGCATACTGGCCCACAAAACCTTTCTACGTTGAAGTAACCCACTTCAGATATTTCCATCCAAGTTACCAATGTTAACACATTAACAAATATTTCCACCAATAGCATTCAGTGGACGGCCGGCGTGGTGGGATGAGAAGGTACGCTGCGATCCGCGAGTTGGTCGGTCGGGTGGCTGTCGAATAAATCTCTTGTTAATGCGTAAACGACCCTGTATTGACCAGTTTTTTTCCAGATTTGACACCCTCGCGAACACTATGGTAAAAGTTGTGGTGATCCTTCTGACCATTGTACATTAGTACTTTCTTTGTAAATTATCATTACTCAAAATGTACCACTTTCTATCTCCCACTAAAATCTCAGCTTATTCCTCTTCTCTTCATACCGAATAACGTTTGTTCAAGTGAACGCAAAAGAAATATGAGACAATACAAATTCTGTACCTCGTGAAAGGGCACTCACAATCCCACAAAGACCAATGAAAGTCTACCAGTGACACCCAAAGTGAATTGTCAATTGAAGCAGCCTAACAGGGAAGAACAAGAAACCAAGATCGAGCACAATTAATTTGAAACTCCCTCAATCTGCCAACGCAAGATTTTGACAATCACATTAACCGACAAGAGGCGTTGATTTACACTCAACACTGATCTAGTGTGATGATCTGAAGGGGACTTACTGAATGGCTCCCCATCTGTCTTATAAGCTGGCCAATTTGGTGACCTGCTCACCTGACCCGAAGACTTGGTATCAAAAGCGAAACGTTGCGCAAATAAAAACTACCGATTGTTTATCTTCTCAAACCATTTGTGACACTTTTGCAGGTCCTCGCGCTAAGAATTTAAAGAAGAAAGCTGCAATTTTTTAGCTAGTGCTTTTCAGGTGAGCAGCAGCCGATAAACGACAAGAATAAAACCGACCCGATCCCGTGTACATGCCCATGTGAATCCATGGTCGGATGGTCACGTGCGGGCTGCGGACCCAACGGATGCACTCCCTGATTGGTCAGGATGCCAGCCAATCCAGATCGGGCATTTTCAGCTCCATCGCGCAGATTCTAATTCGAGTTGGTGAATCTCTATAAATACAGTTTTAACAACCTTCCTTCGTGTCCATAAAGGGCTGTCCCAAAGTACCGTACCTTTGGATACACCATAGTTGGCGGAACATGAACCTAAGGGCTGACAGAGCTGCGGGAAGCTTCAGCAAGTCATAGAACTTGTGATAGTAATCATCTTATCCAACATCCCATCAACGTCCTTCGAGGAAGCCGGCAGCCTGGTGTTGCATACTGGCCCACAAAACCTTTCTACGTTGAAGTAACCCACTTCAGATATTTCCATCCAAGTTACCAATGTTAACACATTAACAAATATTTCCACCAATAGCATTCAGTGGACGGCCGGCGTGGTGGGATGAGAAGGTACGCTGCGATCCGCGAGTTGGTCGGTCGGGTGGCTGTCGAATAAATCTCTTGTTAATGCGTAAACGACCCTGTATTGACCAGTTTTTTTCCAGATTTGACACCCTCGCGAACACTATGGTAAAAGTTGTGGTGATCCTTCTGACCATTGTACATTAGTACTTTCTTTGTAAATTATCATTACTCAAAATGTACCACTTTCTATCTCCCACTAAAATCTCAGCTTATTCCTCTTCTCTTCATACCGAATAACGTTTGTTCAAGTGAACGCAAAAGAAATATGAGACAATACAAATTCTGTACCTCGTGAAAAGCGTGTTCCCTTCTTGCTGTGTCGAATTACGCTGGCAGTGAATTAACGAGCGGTGATCTACCTTTCAGACTACGACGGGATAGGAAGTATCTAGGAATATATCAAGGAAGATTCCAGGAAGAAGATCGATTTGGATTTATTTTGGTGGTAATAACTAACTGTACCAACGAACTGTGAATTGTAGCATCTCGCCTATTTTTTCTCACTTGATTTAACTACTTTGAACTGGTATTTGCTCACGTTATCCACTACAAAGTCACCAAATGCATAGCGCCACAAAAACCGATATTATTTCTTTGAAATCGTATTATTTCTAAGACAGGCCTCTTCACAAAACGCTATCAGTTTTGCTGACACTAATCCACATCAAAAAATATGAACAACCAAGATTTAAGCAACCGAAAGGACCGAGTGCGGATAAAATGAGAAATGAAGTTAATTTTGTTTACGAACCTCCTGAAACACAAATGACGACTTCCTACTTAGATTGGAGGAAAAGATAAGGTTAGTCATGGAAGGGTGCTTGAAGAAGGAGATGCATGAAGAGTATGTCAAGCCGTGTGGGCGTATTTTGGAAGTTGACTTAAATAATTCATTTATTGAGCACCCTATGCATATTTTCACGATGAGTAGGCGGATAGTTCCTGAAGCAAACTCTCCTAATAGTTTTAGGCGTTTTTCTCGCTTGCTTGGACAATCCTTCTCTTATAATTTTTGCGTTTTAGGCATTTAAATCCTTCTTGACTTAGCCTGTGCCCAAGTACAATTTGAACGCGCGCGTTCTGAGGGGGGTGCACAACCTCCCCAAATTCGGAGAGCGAATGTAAAATCAGAGCCAGCGCTATAAGTATGCACATCTTCGACCCTGCGCTACGTGGCTCCCATCGACCCTGCCTCCGTATAACAACCTTATTTTGCGCTATTCTCATTTGAGCTCCAGTGTTTCTCTTAGATCTGTTAAGAATAGTCTGTTTACATCCAGAAACTGGGTGAAATGAACTAATCCACGGTTTTTTCCGCGCTTGTACGCTGAGAATCTTGGCAAGAAGTGTTGCACCTTCGTAGATTTCCATTAGCCAATAGATTTTTGTCGATGTTGATGCTATCCGTTTCAATTTTCCGTTGGTTTTGTTTGACTATCTCACTTGCTGATTCCGTCTATAATTTGCACATGATTGAAGAATATTTCTTCTCAGGCCGTTCTCGTGAAGACATTTTACAAACGGCAAGTTAGTTTTAGTCTTGCTCATCCGAATTGGTTCGATCGATTGAAAATGTTTGCAGCTCAGAACGTTCAGATGGGGACTGGACCACTCAGACCGGCAGACCAAATGGCAGGATCAACCATGGGACCAATACGAAAAAGCTCAAAGTTTATGAATAAGGTAGGCCAAGTTCAAATGTAACTTGAATATCAGCCAATCAGAACATGAATGAAGACATATTGGGTTACCCATCAATGCGACTATTCACTATCAGAGTTCATTTCCTCCGCAAGCATGCACATAAACGAAGTTGCTCTACTCGGAAGCACAAATAAATGCACCGTTGGTTTTCATAACGAGGTACTTTTTATGTCACTCCGAGTTCCGATGGAACCGTTGCAGCAAATTGAAAAACTCAGCAAACAGTTGTGCACAAGAACATCGATTTGCCCGACTAAACGCCAGGAAAGGTGGGCCCTTAAAACCGCTCAACGGTCAACCGATGTTGTCCGTTCATCGTAAAACACTGCCGAAATAAGTTTAAAAGCCACGAGTTCTGTGATACACAGAACTCGTGCTTTAGGGTACAGATTTCACATTTTCCTTTCTTCGTCGCTACATTTGGTCAGCCTTCTGTGGCCCTCGGAATCAGACTTTCAATTTAAAGATCTGGAATAGGGTACCAATAGTAAAACTTCACAAAGAGGCTGATCCGTCATGGACCTCGAATTCCTTGCGAATGTTGTGGAATGTTGATGACAAACATTTGTCCTTTAACCTGCAATCCGAAACGCTAAATCTCTCCAGCACCGCTCCAGAAGGATGGAGGCCAGAATGGAAACTACTTTGCAACTTGTAAACTCACCTGCATACGTAGTAAGTTTACAGGGAACTCATCCGGAACGCGGCTGATCCTGCTGCTTTTCCAGGCCATCTCACGTGATGTATTGCTAAACGCGGGAGGTTATACATTACGTGGATTTATGGCCAATCGACCTTCACAACCAGGACAATTACTGGGTCGTCGTCCTATGAATCAGGCACACCAACCAAATCGCTCAAGTGTGAACACGTTGGCCTGTTCAGACGTGATAATTCAGATGCGTCCAACGTGCGTTGTTGGAGTAGTGGTTACACGCTCGCCTCGCATGTCAGAAGCTCGGGGTTCAATTACCCGCACGGCCATTGGATATGCACTGTTGATGAGCTCTAGCAAGAGCGAAACTCGAGTCCAGTGCTTCCGTTTGGTGTGGGCTCCCCGGAATAAGTAATCCAGAACAGGAACGTGGCCGTTCAAACGAGAGTGGTGTGGCTATGAACAAAAATACCTATCCCGCAAAACCTTAAGATTTATGATACCTCAACTAAACGAGTCAGGAGAGTATGTTCAAATTTGAATACCTTATTGAACCAGTTGGACGTTTTGTTAAGTCGAGGCAGAGACCAAAACTAGCGTGTGCGATGGCGGTTTGGAGGCATCGGATTTCGACAACTCGATAAGATATTTGGTCAGTGCGATTTGAAGGATTTCGGTAAGAGGCGAATAGCTTGGTACTGTAATGCAAAATGCCGGCATTTATCTGGAAACACGACAAAATTGAGAAAAGCCGAAGTTGAGTTCACTTACTGGAATGTCGTAAGTAGTTTATAATTAGTGACTTAAATTTTTGGCCTTGGTGGCACTTGTCGAAATTGTGCCTCAAAACGTGAGGGATTCCGGTTTCAATGGTGTCCATTAAAACACCCAAGTATGGCCTTATAATGAACCATTATAATCCGACGTGAATATTCTAGGCAGGCAAACCTGGTTAAATCCCAGGCCAAAAACATCAGTTTATCCACCTGACCTCGCAGCGTATTTACAGAGCAATGAATACCCGCCTTCGGCGAAGAAAAATATGTCCTACATGAAACCCCAAGTAGGTGTTCGTTTAGGGAAATTATAGCCTCAGATAACCCAAAGTTTTTCCGGGCACCGACCAACAAGCCTAGCTTACAATGAAGTGCCCGGGACAAAATGTCTGGAAGGATTTTCGAACAATGTTGACGTAAGGACACAAGGTAATTATAAACTGCTGCAAAGACACGCGCGCATCACGCGCTTTTTGACCTGGGGTCAGCAACTAACTAACGCGGATTATTTGATGCATTAAACTAGACGGCAAATTTTGGGTTCGAGGTATGGCCGCCGGCTTTAGGCAGCGTGAGACGATTCTGGAAGCTTCCAATTCAGATTTCATAATGTGGATGACTTCACTGTGCACCGAGAAGCCGAGAAGCACTGGAGGGCTGTTTTATTCATTTCAGGAATCATAGGCATTACATATCTGACAAAAACCAAGAGATCTCCATACTCATAATCTCCTGGTGAGTAGTCTAAACAGTTGGCCATCTGGCCACAAGTGGCTATTTAGTACGAACTTGCGCTTGATCAAGATAAAGCACTAAGTCTACCAGTTTTTGGGACGTCAAGGTTTCAAACTCCTTAGACGTGCGCTGCTGAGGATGTCAAACAAGGGTGAAGCACCTGTACACTGCTTACGGAATTTTCAGTATCTAGTAAAGTCACTACCCGGAAGAGATCTAAATTTAGATTTAGGAATTTTGTAATACCCGAATAGTCGTTAACACTCAGGGTAGGTGCAAGGTGAAATTATAAAAACATAGAACAGAAACAGAAACAGCTTGTACATAAACAGAACCAGGAATTTAAACCCACTCAGCTGAGCCAGCATAGCTACCTCAAGTCCAAACCTAAGTATACCTGCCGCAAGTTGCTTTAGCCGCAAGTCCAACTACAGTTCACATCATGAATTTTGGTTGATTCAGCATCTGAAAATCGTCAAATCATCTGAAAAAACATATGCTGGGTAAGTTTCACCTAACATTCGCACACGTGTCCAATGATGCTTCTCAAATATGGACGTCCCTTTCAGACTGAACTCTCTTATGTCTTGTCCAGTCTGTTGCCACGTGGTAGAGCCCCTCAGTTGAATAAACCAGCTTTACTGAAGATATACTACGTTCGCGCATTCGCTTTTGCCATGCTCTGAACGCAGTATATACTGCTTTAACAATCGGCGCTAGAAGACCGTATTCGCCCGTCACCAAAATCAGAAACGTTTGCTTTCTCACTCGACAAATCTAACTGCTCGGAAATAAACATGGATGATCTGCGGTCAGTACGTCGTATCCTGGACTGGCGTAGTTCAGTTCAAAATGCGCTCGGCCTCAATGAGGGAGATGTACAAAAATTTGCGTGTGAGTGCACGTCATTGAGAGACGAAACTCGATAGCGGGCAAATCTCCCAGTTCTCTCTGTACCGGTGCCCAATAGATGGAGAAACCGGGCCTTCAATCCACTGTGTTCGAATCATCTCTTTAGCAATTTTTTTGTCAGAATTCTAGTCCAATTACCGCAGATTTTATTTGGCAGATTGTGTCGTCCAATAGAACTCAAAAGGGGTATAAGAAGCAAATCAGATGACATAAAAAGAGTCGCGGCGCCTGATACAGTGATTCCCCGACTGTCTTCCTCAAAGTACAAAAAGGGAACGAGGATAATCGGCCTAGATAACAGCAAAGGCATGGAAAACGAAGCTCTGCAATAAGGCAGGTGTTTCAGTTATCAGGTTGACATCCTCATCTACCTTGCAAGAACAGTCTCAACTGCAACTTTCCTGTTAGAAAGCCGCTGCTTTTCAGCGTATAAGGACATATAATATATACTCTTCCAATTCATAGCAAACTTAATGAAGTCCGGTGTTATAGGTTGCCAATCCGGAAGTAAGATGAGGTAACATACGAATTCGGTAAAATCCACTGTTTAACAGGATTCTTCTAACAATGCGGGCATTCGTGAACTGGCGAATAGTTTACAGCTTTGAAAAAAACCTGTGTGTATCACTAAGTAGTCCACATGCGTTGGAAGTCATGCAAATACGTCTGGTCGAAGTTCGCACCAAATGAATGTATAATCTCTACAGAACGATGAATACTATCCAGCGATTTGTCAAGGTGAATGTCACATAAGGTTCAGAACAAGAAAAGCGGATATCTATACACAAAACAGAAGCAGTGAAACGAAAAGTTCCGGTGCTTTTAATTGAGGTTTCATTCTGCGGTTGAACCTCGTCCACGCTGAGAGGTCGGTAAGAGGTGTACAGCTGTTGTATCTATATTGAGAATAATCAACAGTACGCACAACTTTCCTGTTAGAAAGCCGCTGCTTTTCAGCGTATAAGGACATATAATATATACTCTTCCAATTCATAGCAAACTTAATGAAGTCCGGTGTTATAGGTTGCCAATCCGGAAGTAAGATGAGGTAACATACGAATTCGGTAAAATCCACTGTTTAACAGGATTCTTCTAACAATGCGGGCATTCGTGAACTGGCGAATAGTTTACAGCTTTGAAAAAAACCTGTGTGTATCACTAAGTAGTCCACATGCGTTGGAAGTCATGCAAATACGTCTGGTCGAAGTTCGCACCAAATGAATGTATAATCTCTACAGAACGATGAATACTATCCAGCGATTTGTCAAGGTGAATGTCACATAAGGTTCAGAACAAGAAAAGCGGATATCTATACACAAAACAGAAGCAGTGAAACGAAAAGTTCCGGTGCTTTTAATTGAGGTTTCATTCTGCGGTTGAACCTCGTCCACGCTGAGAGGTCGGTAAGAGGTGTACAGCTGTTGTATCTATATTGAGAATAATCAACAGTACGCACCTCAGGAAACTAAAGTGTGGGGTCTCGAAAGCGTTTCATTCCAGTCAAGCATTTGACCGAACGCCTGAACAGCACTGTGAATAGATCTCACTTGGACATGATGTGGCGCTGCTCATCCTTCAGTCAGAGAAACCACACGACGTGGTCACGTGTTAACTGATCCCTAGTACGACGAAAAAGTAAGACATTTTCAGTCATCTTGTGAAATAACGCTTCTTGTGAACTGCCCATAGATTGGTAGTGGTATGATATTTGACAATGTCAGTCGATGTTTTGTGCCCTCATTTTGGTGTGAGGTGTGCACTGTTGATGCCATCAAATAACACTGAAAAGCTGTGGATTACTTCCGGCCTGTTAAGCCTATGCATTGAATAGGACCAGTTGCTACCAACCGAACGCCCCTCAACTCGGTTGCCGGAAACATGCTACAGAGGATAGGAATGACATTCTTCAATGACAGAGGAGAATTCAGGAACAATCTCGGCGTTTTTAACTCAGTTACGGTTGGTTGAAGGTTCACTGACTGCCAGGAAGTAGTAAGTAATCGGGCAACTACGCATTGACTTTGCTTCATAGACCGGGAATCGAACGTTTGAGCGCCAATTGCCAGGCTCGGCCAACAGCTCAACGGTGATCCAACCAACCACCAGCAATTTTGGTTCATGTGTTAAAAATATTGATGCCGCGGGAATTCCACTTTGATTTGGACACGCCAATCCATTTGGCAAACAATGGAAGCACCGTGTTTTCCTCCTTTATTGTAGTTTGGGGCGTTTGTAATTCTATGAAACCAACAGGTAATTTGTCAAACTTGTGTCCAACTTATTGAATCCGGTCCAAGTGCAACCAAGAATCCATGCGAGTAATTAAAGCAAGCAAAGAATGTGTGATACCTTGAACTGGTTTGAAACTACCAACCAAAAAATTCTACTTTGACGCTTTCATTTGAGTGTGAGGATGTATTTCACCGAGAAGTGATCGTGTTATAACTAATTCATCATTAATATGTGCGAAATTTTGGATAAATGAAAGTAATTCAGAATGTTAACTTAGAGAGTCTTTCTGAAAGCAGCTTTATTTTTACTACTCAATAGAGATGAACAGGTGCCGATAACATGAAGGTTTTCCGATTTTAAATGTGATGTTCTCTGTTAAAATATTGTATACAATTAAGACTTTAGTGAATGAGCTGTAAACAGTCGCAATCCAGTCTTGGGTGATATTTAACTTTTTGGTTGTTGGCTGAGCTGGGCAATTTGATTGCGAACGTTTCATCACCAATTGAGGTGACATCATCAGTGCGTTATTGGGGAGCGTAGTTGTGCGTAGCGGTGGGTAACTGATTGTGCCAACCAACTCAATTGGTGATGAAACGTTTGCAATCACTTTGCTCAGCTCAACGAACAAGCCAACGACCATCTACCTTACCAGAGATACCGACATTTCCCTCCATTTAAATTTTCAGTTGATCGATGCAATTTTAGCCAAATTGAGCGTTTTTTTAATCATATTTGTACAGGCCAGGCATTGTTTGCTTTAGGATAAAAAATATGCACCGCGATATGTTATTCCGATCTCTGAGGTTCTCACTCTTTAACCAGAGGAGACAATGAAATCATGTGCGGTAATACCTATTTAACCACGTATACTATTGCTAAGGCGTGTGAGTAGTCTGTGGTCATGTTGAAGCTCCGCCCCGCATCTGATGAAAGGTGAAGTTTACAACAACACTTGTGGGACTGCTTTGCGGTGTTTGTTTACAGTTGTGTAGTGGTCAATGAATATCGGTAAAAGGTCAAGAAGACGCCTGAGAATTTTGAGTTTTAATGAGAAACTGTGTGCACATGAAAAGTTTAGTTTCCTGTTTAATAGCTTGTACCCGCTTAGTTGGTGTTTGCTAATTAACGGATTTTCAATGACAGGTTTTCTTCCTTTCATCTATGGGTGGCTTTCTTCCTGGGCAACATGGTTATGTGATACCTATATCTGTATTCAAACCGAGGTGGAATAATAATTTTCCAAATGTCTTCCATTTGAACTTTAAAAAAACCGAATGCCTTCGTTCTATTTTTGCGGACTTACTGACGACTTGTGTTGGCAGGTTCAGTAAGTTTATAGCTATTATTCATTCATAAGAAGAGTCACACTGATAAAAACAATCACGAAAACCTATGACTCAGAAACTTCTAACAACTTTTGAAATATGCAGTGAGACATTCCTGTGACTAACGCAGCGCTGATCGCAGCACCTTCGGAATGCGCTTAGATGCTACACGCACCTCACTAGCACTTGTATTCCGTTTATCAGAAGAACGATGATATAGTCTTACCTTGTCGTTAAAGTTTACATGGGTCGTCCGTTGCCTAGAGTGCCCCTTGGACTCGTGATTATGAAATGCTTGCACAAAGTGTGTTATGTACCAACTCATTTTACCAACGTGGTCGAATACCATGGGAATCAATTAGCTCATTGCCAGGGGATCCCCGGTCATCGGATCACTAGTTCAAGGCAGCAGCATAGTTTCAACTGAGAGTACTGGTTTGCTTGTGATGATAAAGCAGGCTACTTCCACCTGTCCTTTGCATTTAGTGAAAGAAAATCAATCGATATCAGTGGTCTTTAAAATTCAAAGGATTCTAATTACCGAATGCGTACAATATAACTAATTGGAACAAGCTCAGCATGAAATCAATCAGAATCTATCCGGGATTTCTTTCCTGCCTAGCTAATTGATGCCAGTGACCAATTATTCCGGTTAATGAGGGAGGTACGAAAAGCAGCTAGATTTAGTTATCTCACGGGCATACTAATTAGTCTAGCTGGTCGGTACGCTCATCAGTTTTCACCAGGAGCAATTTACCCCAAAGTGTTACAGCAAAATGGTTTAGTAATAATTCCTATGGCTAGCTATTGATGGACCAAGTAAGAAACGCTTCTTTTCTCTGAATTCTGGTCAGTGGAACAGACCGACCGATACCAAAAGTCTGTGGAGTGATGAAGCGACGTCATAAGTTTTTTCGTGCGCTAAAATATTGAGTCTTATTCTTTATTGCATCACACGGATAAGCAAGTGAAGGACATACTGATGTAAGCGGTGTACATAAATAAATGTACCGGAGGGTGGTAACACATTTTTGAATACAAGTGTTACTGATGCAGCACCGTTTCATATCGTTTTAAGATGTTGGGAACCAACAATTACCTATCGGTCGACTGTCGGTTATTCGACTAATAAATTCTCATGTCTACCTCTCTAGTTGGTACTGGAAGCGTCTTCATTGCTGCTGAGACTCTCTTATACTAGTTGGTAGAGGCCTGAACAGTACAATCTTTTGGCTCCTCAGCTTACAGGTTGGAACATTGTGGCGACTTACTCCTTAAAATTATAAGATGTTCTGACCACAGCCTTATGGTCAGACTTTTGAGATGAAGGCCTTGGTCGACCAAGCTTTTTATCTGTTTCGGTTTGGACTTTATGGTAGAATCACAGCCCACGTACAACTAATAACTTGATGCCACATCAGTGGTGTCATGACACGAGTTGCCTTGCTTGCTGCGTACAGCAGGGCAGATGATTGAAAACAGGCTACTACTGATGCTTCTCATCTTCCTTGTTCGCACAGTTTTCCATCCCGTCCCACTCCCAGTCGGAACCGTCTTCTTGTAAGCCCTCCGTTAGGACTGATGACCCTTTTATTGAATTGCACTGCACCGCCATATACCGCGTCATCTGGTGCTGACGGCTCGAAGTGTTTCGAAACCAATCCTCTAGCCGCGATGCCCAGTCTATCTAGTTACACTCGGTGTCTGCGCTCTGAAGCAAGCAACAAGTTTCTGTTGTTCTCACAGCAGACTCGCTAGACATTGATGTGTGCTGTGTCTCAGAAACGATAAATCAAATTGCATGCATGAAGGTTGAGTTGACTTTGCCATCACTGTACACTCGTTTCTAGCTAGTGGACCAGAGGAGGCTGTGGCTGATTGTCCAAGGCTTGCTGTCGTCCTCATTCACCGGAAGGAAGAGTTCTTGTTTGACTACTGATCCACTTCAACCAATCGATTTCTGCAAACATTTTGTGTGTTTCATTTGACTAGATTGTGCCACATTGAAGCAAAAAATAAGTACTCTTCTAGGAAAATGTTTTCCGTCCGAAAATTGTCTATTGCAAGCTTTGTCAATGGAAACCACTTTTCTACCGATCGATAAGGATGGGAATAGAGAGAAACCTTTCCCAAAGTGTATGGAAACATACGGAAAGTTGTTTGGGTGTTCAGTAAACGGTGTAGATTGCGGTTCTGTTTTGAATCTTAACACCAAGCAGGCGACCACCTTTTAGAAGAATGACCATTAGACTCGGGGTTCCCATGCCATACAACTGGGGTGACTTTTGTCAGTATATTGATCCGTTATGACCAAGATGAATGTATAAAGCCATGATACGACGCACAATTGAATGCAAAACATCCCACCTCATCTATCACACACACTGATTATGTCTTCAGAATATGGTCATTGATGTGGTCTCGAATTATAGATCTTACTGTATATTCACCAATCAGTCTCGAATCGCAGATGGATTAACGGACCACGAAAGGCAGAGCACGCTTGTTTGATTTGACATTCACATCACAACACAGGGACATTTGCAAAAGACCGAGTACTGGGACAAATACAGTGCTGGGAAGTGCTTTTGCGTGTGTAAAGCTGCCAGTGAATGTATGGGGGAGTTGAGCAGGATATCCGTGAACTATTTTGTGTTGATCACAGTCGATCGGCCAGACAGTGCTTCGTCGATGAGAGTGAGTATGCAACTTTGACTAGGAGTTAAAATTTCAAGCAAAAAGATTGGTTTCGTCAAAAATTCTACTTTGTGTACGAATTCAGACAGGACGCACGTCTGAGTCCAGCTGAAGCTCGCACTTATGATAATCCGATTCAACTGATAACTCGATCATCGTACCAACTGAAACATGAAGTGGCTTGGTTTGGAAATTCATTCGGAGCAGAGTATCAAAAACGACTGATCCCACTAGAGTCCTCGTCGGAGCCAAATTCATCTGAAAATGGGACCAATTGTCGGATTCTGTCTGCTTTGGATTCAAGCGGACCGTAAGTATGAGGAAGACGATAGGACTAACGATCCTGATGAGCCCAAAGGAGGGCAAAGTAAGTGTTGGGCTGTCAAACAGTTTTCAGAACCCTATTATGTAGTATGTCGCGATTGACGTTGTATTTATTTGAATCATACGTGGGCAAAACACACGAACGATCCAGTGTTGGCGACAATTCGGGATTGACCTAAGCTGAGATGAATTCTGAACGAATCGAGAAAGAGAATAGCTGTGGTGAATCAAACCATCGGTGCGGTAATTCATGTGGTCCATTAAGTCGTTGCGTTCATGCGACCACGAATTAACTGATCGCTCCACGTAGGCTGATGAAATGTTGAACTGACAGTTCCACGTTGTTGCAAAAAAGTAGTGAGCAACGTGCCCGATGTATGCGACCAATGTCTGCGAATCCCACCAAAGTCGTTGGCAGTTGAAATAAGTAGGACTTTCGGAACCCGTGGCAAATAGTTTACCCTCAACTAAATCTTCATTCCCAAGGGTTACAGTAACTGTCGGGTGATCATCTATTATATACCTTCCCACTGTTCAGCTGGCAGATTGAAATCACATTAGTAGGTTGATTTAAGCCATAATTTGACCAATTTACTGCTGTCGCAGCTGTGCGGTGTTCTGTTCTCTCAGGTCACACCCGGCTGGAAAACATTGCCAGAGATCTACTGTTTGACCATTTGAAAGTGTCGGCTGCGTGCTTGGAAGTTTGAAGATATCCCAAAGCGTCGCGGTCTATCTTCGAATAGGGTGTTAAAGTCCGTCTGCTTGATCCTTCTTTACGGTAGTGGACTTGCAGACGTTGTATTATTTGAATCATACGTGGGCAAAACACACGAACGATCCAGTGTTGGCGACAATTCGGGATTGACCTAAGCTGAGATGAATTCTGAACGAATCGAGAAAGAGAATAGCTGTGGTGAATCAAACCATCGGTGCGGTAATTCATGTGGTCCATTAAGTCGTTGCGTTCATGCGACCACGAATTAACTGATCGCTCCACGTAGGCTGATGAAATGTTGAACTGACAGTTCCACGTTGTTGCAAAAAAGTAGTGAGCAACGTGCCCGATGTATGCGACCAATGTCTGCGAATCCCACCAAAGTCGTTGGCAGTTGAAATAAGTAGGACTTTCGGAACCCGTGGCAAATAGTTTACCCTCAACTAAATCTTCATTCCCAAGGGTTACAGTAACTGTCGGGTGATCATCTATTATATACCTTCCCACTGTTCAGCTGGCAGATTGAAATCACATTAGTAGGTTGATTTAAGCCATAATTTGACCAATTTACTGCTGTCGCAGCTGTGCGGTGTTCTGTTCTCTCAGGTCACACCCGGCTGGAAAACATTGCCAGAGATCTACTGTTTGACCATTTGAAAGTGTCGGCTGCGTGCTTGGAAGTTTGAAGATATCCCAAAGCGTCGCGGTCTATCTTCGAATAGGGTGTTAAAGTCCGTCTGCTTGATCCTTCTTTACGGTAGTGGACTTGCAACTGGCGTTTCAGGCTTTCCTGTATGCTAGTGTGCGAACTATCGCCCAGAAGCTATCCCCTTTCCTTAAGAGCGCTTATACACAAATACCTATGATTGAAAAAGTGGAAGTTCTCATCGTTTGAAAGAATTAAGTAGTCTTTGTGGAGATGAGTCCCTTGTTCTTGTCATCGTTCTGAGTCTAGCGAACAGTATGTGCATCTATTCATCGGGTTCGCCCTGGATTGACAGTCAAACCAACAGGCGGGTCGGCCAATTTCCGTGCGCAGAGTACTTGCCACACCGTCCCGTCATAAAGTGTATTGGCTAAATGGCTAACTTGGGTCCTAGCGTTCTGTTCCCGGATAGCCATGGAGCAGTCATGCGGTTATTTATTGCTTTAATCAAGCTGAGACGGCAGGAGATGCTCAGCGCGCATTGATGGACGAATCCGCTCGAATTATCGAGTGTTACCCTTATAACAGCGGTCTGCTCAAGGTCTGAATACGTGTAAACAATAAATGTTATGTGGTCATACGCGCCAATAGTGGAAAGTAAATTTTCTGATGCAATGCCCCTGATCTTGTGGGTGCTACTAAGCGGAAACACCGCGATGACCTCTGGAGCATTCGGGAGCAGAACGAACGGGGACCGGTTGAGATCTGATTAAGCAAATGACAGGCAGAGTCCGTGAGAACAGGGTTTCTGGACGCCTTTGTATCGATAAAAAAATAGCTTCAAGCTCAGTGAGTTACAGAGGGCCATGGTGTAGCATTTGAATTCTACTTTTTCTGGGTTTACGTTGTTTGGCAAAAAATATACGAATCCTAAGGAATAAGTTATACTGTGAAGTACAAAAATCAATCATGAGGTCTCAATTTCGTGCAAAATTGGACATCTGAGCACAAAACAGTGTCAAACACTCTGTCCTTTGGGAAAAAACGAGACAAAGACGCTGGGTAAACTTAATACCTACTCGTCTTAATGAGCCTACTCAGAACATTGAAATAAAACTTCACGGTGAAGCCTGAATGTAGATTGCTGGCTTCCACTATCGAGGCTGGTTGTAATGCGTCTTTAGACTCCAGATTTCTGAAAAGATTGTCCTTCCATCAACGGTCCTGTTCGGTTAATTCAATGCAAGGCGTTACCCGTTTGCCTGCGTAGTATAGCTATGTTTTCTGTTAGATGGGGGCTTAGGGTACACTTTTTACATAGTGTTCTCTGAGATTCTCCCCATCACGGACAACCGAATTTGAACTTTATCCTTTGAGTAGTATTCAGGAAGGCGAAGTTGCTATTACAACGCGCAGATATATCAAATCTCTCGGTTTTCAGTATGAGGCAGAATTTCCTTCGAGTACTGTGTTGTCAGTCTAAAGGTTGTAATTTCACTCCCCGTTGAATATTTCAGGTTGTGGTTAGTACGACTAGTCTGTGATACAGTCAAATTAAAGTCGTACTATCCTAGATAACCAACACGATTTCACGATTAAGGGTGACTTGGAAGTGCAAAGCCACCATCACAGATAAAGCCCTGATCGAAGAAATAATAGTGTCAAATTTTCGTCCACGACAGATAAAGTCATATCCCACGAGAAAAAAACAAATAAAGCGTTGGCGATTCTCACCTCGAAACTCATAAAAATCCGGGAAGGTTTTAAATAAATTTTTAACGGAATAGAGTACGTGCTTCTGGCTACTTAGGGGCAAATTTTTCTCAGACAGCTTTTCACTGCGTAACGGCCCCCTACTTTTCTTCAGCTGGTACAAACCGCATATTTATGCCAAACTTGGCTAGCAGATTAACCTCCAATAGATGTGGCCACTGAACTGCTGTGAGCCACAAGACCACATCATACCATCTTGTCGTCATTATCCAGTGAAATTTCTGAGGAATATCTATCACAAGTCCGGTCTTATTAATCAGACCCATTGAGTTAGTTCAACTTGAGGTACCCTTGGTTGGTGCCGACTGTAATGGTAATGAATGAACAAATTTAAGAACTTAGCCATTCACACTTATTGGCGCAGTCGGGTGTCTAGTTGCCATGGGTGTACTTACGTAAGCCTCTGGTGATACCATCACGTGGGAAACGCAATAGAGTATTAGAAACCTAAAGTCTATTGACTCCAAGCAGCAAAGTCTCGCTGGAAAGCTGTCTACACAAAGTTCTTTTCACTTCCTCCCATTCAGAAATGACAAGCAAGTTACTTATCGAAATACACTCATTTGTAAACAAATTCAGTTTTGCGAGGGAATCAACTAGAACTAGCTGAATTTTTCATTTGTGATGTTTCCAGGCAACTGAGTGTGCTATCGAAGAATTTTCAGCAACCTTATGAGTAGTGCATCAGGTATAAACAAGTTAATTCCTAACTGACTCCGAAAACTTTATACATCATATTTTCCGTGTTCTTCATGGAGTGGACTATCGCAAACTGTTTACGTCCATTACAGACTGAAAAATCGAGACCCACACTATGAAAGCCTAATAAAAGATTCTGTTATTTCTTTGAAAAGTGAATAGGTACTCAAGATTTGATTCGCTTTCAAATGGTTTCACGAGCATTGCATCAAGCTGTTTTCCACGGAATTTTTTCTCCATGGCGAATTGATTCGAAAATAAATGTTGACAAGAATGTCCAGTCACCAGTAAAGGTAGAACGCGTTTTTTCAACGCAAGTAGTGAGAATAATGATGTCAGAGTATCCAGTTTTGCAATGACTTAAAGCATGTTGATAACTCAAAACTGCCACACAAGTGAGCTACTCTAGCTGGGCAGAGGGACTGTACACCGGAAGTTCAAGCACTGCGGCATGACTTTTGCTGAATAGCTCAGCTGACTGAAAAAGGACAGCGGAAAATACTTGGATTAACTTCAGCAAAACGTTCTATGACAGAAAAATTAGGGCTATTTTCAGGCACTACTGTGTAGTGGGATTCACGGAGGAATCGCTTGTCAGGCTAAACGAGCCACTGCAGTGGGCACGAAAACTGGTAAGGCAGCGTGTGCGACTATACCTGTTTTTACCTGAACTGTATTCTAGTAAGCTTTTCGAAGATGTTCTTCTAAATACATGAGATGATGTCGTTCCGTCAAATATGTCTGCTCGGCGTTATTGATAGAGAGAGATCTTAACTGATTCCCGGTCGATTCATCAATCTCATTCTCTGTGGATACCGAGATATTCAGCTCATTATTCACTGCAATCAATGAAGCACTGGTAATGCCGACCGTCCATCACGTGGCTGTTGTATAAAAATATCTTTTCTACAGAGTAAAATGTTAGTAGATCAGGCAGTGTACGCACAACCACTAACCAATCGCTAGGTACCACTATGCTCCCCAATGACGCACTGGTCATTTCACCTCGAGCCTACGACCATTTGAGTTACCTAAGCTACCAACATCTGACTCCATGGATCTCAAGTAAATTTGAAAAGGACGTATAGAATGAAGGATATTTCATGGTCTCCAAAATTCTACATCGAATTATGACAGCTTTTTCCCCATAGTGATGAAACAAAATTCGTTACGTCAAGGCATTTGTAAGAAAACAGGTGATGCCTATAAGCATGCAAACAAGCGAACTCCCAGCACTTTAGTAAAGCTGTTAGGTCAGCTTCGTCCTTGATAAGATGGAGAGGACACCTATCGGAAGGCGCTTTATTCCGTTCAAACAGTCTCCGGAAGATAGCCTGTGTGTCAAGTATTCGATTTAGCTGATTTCCAGCTATTTTAAACTGCAGAGCGCTTTGCTCTCATTTCTGATTGAGTTATGCTTGGTGCTCAGATGCAAACATTCGTGGTGGAGGAAAACAATTTTAATATTTGTTATTGTTTTCAATGACACCAGGCTACAAAATTGGTAAGATCATGTCCACATTGGTGGATTACTCTCATCTGCATTTCTGACAATACCACATCTCCTGGCGTTTAACTTCTTGTGCATAGTGCATTGATAGGTTCACCAGAGAACAGTAAACGCTGCACGGAGTGAAATAGTTTAACGCTTGAACAAGTGTAACGACCCGTATCTACCATCCGGAGACTTGTTGAATTCGTTACAAAAAAGGAACTAAATAAGAAAATACTGATAAAATTTATCCACGCCGGCAGGAGAACAGCCGTTTAGGGGTACAATTTGTAGATATTCTACTACGGAAATCAATTTCATCAGACATGGATAATGGTACTGCTGAGATATTGTAAATGCTATTCATTTTCTTGGAGCACGTGCATTTCTAAGTGAACTAAAAGGCTGAATTGCCAAATGAAAAAAGGATCATAGTCAGTTCTTCCCTCAAATAAAGTCGTTGCTCGATCTTTGCTTACCTACGTCGTGTTGATGACAGAATAAGCTGATACGACCTGGCTTTTATCGATTTTACTCTTTTTCGGTACGTTGGATATGATGAACCGAATTCGTAAAGTAACACTGTCATCAATGAAAAGGTCATTTGGAAAGACTTTCGGAAACCAACGCTTTTTGAAACGAATTATGAGAAACTGGATCCAGACCAACCATCGATGAGCATCCTGAAATAAGGGTTCCCAGTAGATAAGAAACTCGGACTTCCTATGCACCAGCTGCGTTAATTTTAAAACGATCTGTTGGTTTTTTATCAACTGGGTTATTAAGGCCACTTGCTCCGTGAAATGCTCATGCAGATGGGCTTTAAACGTAGTTTGACGCAGTGTTATCAGTGAATTATCAGCGTATGTGTATCAGGCCTGTCAGTGAGCGCTTAATGTGGTTTTCTTAATAAACCTAACAGCGACATCATTACAAAAATTTTGAAACTGGTATTGGGCTTTTGAGTACCTGACCACAACAACTCTAATTAAAACTTTCACGCATAGTTGTGTGCCATGAATGACTATCTACCCCTGCTAGGTGAAGGTGGGAAAGTCTATCAAAGTCTATCGACTCAATATCTGTTTCAGTTTATTGACGGATAATTTGACGGATCTGAGTAGATGGTCATCGACCCCTGTTAAGACTTTGTCCTGTAGTTGAGGAAGCTCCCTGTTGAAAAGCCGAGGAACCTTTTACAGCTGTTTCAATCTTGTTGGGAACCACAAGCAGTGCACATCTTACGAAACTTCAGAACGTCTCGAATCCACGACCTTCCAGCTAGTGGCTTGAACATTTAACCGTTTGGCTACGAGCAGCAGTGTGAATAGCTCACATTCAGACATGATACAGTACTCCTCATCTTCTACACACGGAATCCACATCAAGTGTCATTTGTGTTGGCCGGCTCCTTTTCGGCACAGACTGACTTTACTTGAATGAACAAATCCCCACCGAAACTTCAAAGTCTCCTCAGATTACCACTGTTCATCGATCTTTTCTGATCGCCAGTAAGACCCTCATATTCGTGATCGATACGAAGAGCTCTGCTGCCCGCTTTCATCGGCATAATAGAAACTAGTAAATCAATGATGGAACAAAGCATAGGTCTCACTGGAAAGATGAGAACATGAACCTGTGCAGAGTACGATAACGTATGAAAATTCCTCCTAGTGAGTAGTATCCACCCATACCGGTTGACAGAAGAAGTCCTGAAAACATGCAGTAGACCACTTGCTTTCTGAAGCAAAACCGTGTGTTGAAAAATACAAAGTTTCACGTCTCCAGTCAATTGTTTTCGCGTGTGGACTTTTGCAATGTTTTTTGGTTGATATTATCGATTCTCTGAATTCGCGCTGGTAATCGGTTTTGAATTACTGGTATATAGATGCAAAACTGTTGACCATGTTGAGTCAGATACTGCTTGTGCACCCATGTTCACTCTTTCGTGTAAAACACACTTTTGATTTCGAACGCAGCTAAGGCCATCTATGACAAATTGGGTGAGTATGTTTCGGAAAACGTACACCATTTTTCGTCTTATCATCCAACTGACGGAAAAGATCGTAGGATACTGCCCATAGTGTATAGTCATAGCCGGCACATTCGTAAATACAACAAGGAAATATTAAATTTAAGACAGTTCACTTTCTCGCTACGCAAAAACAGCCTGTTGGGAGCAGTCAAAAACCTTGATATAACGTTTAACGTGTAACGTAGTTTAACACTATCGGGCCAAACTTCAAGCAGTCAGCATGGGTTGTTGGGTAATTCGACTTCCTTGTAAATGGACAATATAGTGCTCCAGTGATTCCTCATCCGAGTAGTGATAATCACGCCAAATTTGGATGGCTCACGCTTTCCTTGAAACGGTTTCTAATATCATAAAAGCCGCCACTACAATCATCATCAGCCGCAAACCGCAAACATGTTATTCAGGGAATCGTTTTGTTCAACAATGACCCGAGTAATGGAGTTAGATGACTTATTTTGAAGGCAGTAACTGATGTTGTTGATGCTTAAATCAGGGTAGGCAGTGGACTTCTAATTAGAAAGATCCGGAGGGAAGGCTATGCATTGGAGGTGATAACTTGGAAGAATTCACACCAATAATGGAATCAATGGGCCATGTCCGCCAGTTGATATGTGCTATGCTGGAGTACCCATACAGGTAGACACAACTGGGTTTACGTGTAATGGCCCTCTCACTACAACGTTGAGACACTCCTTGAGCCTCCAACTTGTTCACGATATCCACGGGGTTTCACAACGAAGACTAATCGAGAAAGCTCACTGAATGTAAACAAAGTACGTGACCAGGTCTGGTCGACCTGGCTTTAGTATATTGCAAGGGCACTGAGATTTTGTTCTCTTACAATGGAAATGAAACACGGATGAGTGGGATACACTCATTTGCGAACCGATTCGATTTTGTGAGAGACTAATCTGAAACCCAGCTGAATCTCTTGTTTACAATGTGTGAAACATTAAGGCGGCCTGGTTCAGCACATTCAGGAAAACAGCATTAACGAGAGGTTCAGCTGCGTTCCAGGTAGGACTCCAGCAAAATCATATTGGTTTTCAACTGAATGTATTTCTTTAATTTCGTGAGTTCAAGTAAAACGTAAGGTTGACGGAAACTCGGGAACTATCTGATGAGCCCCAATTAGGGCAAAACAGGCCATGGGCTGTCAAAGAATTTTCGGCAAGCTTATGTGTAGTGTAATACATCTAAAACACGGATGCCTTGTGTTGTTTTTTCAATTGAACCCGAAAATGACCTGAACGTTTTGACTGTTCAGCGGCTTTTGCGGAAATTATAGTCGCGTTTGTTGAGAAAAAAGACTCCTACACCCATTCTGTCTTCTGTCGTGTTAATACAAAACATTGGCTGAAATTCTATCCACTTTGTCAATCAACACGAAATAATATAGTCTGTTTTTTAAACAAAATATTTAGTAATGAAGGAAGTCATCGTCTTTTTCGTTCAATCGTACTGATGTACGACAAATTTTTCTAGTTACAGTTCGACAAGTACATAAGAAACAAAGAAATACAGCGATATACGAAAATAATAGTACAAATGCAGTAGCTGCATAGTCGCCACACTAATACATGAGAATTAATATACTACCAAATTGTCCAAGCAGCCGAGATGCCGTGATTCTGTTCGAACCAACTGACCGTCCTGTCAGTAAGCTCTCCCCCTGAACTAAACAGAGCTCACAGTTTCAACAATGGAGATTAGTCCACCGACACGAGCAGTGCTGTCTTTTTTGCTTACGTAAGTGGGTTAGCTTGGAGATGGTCGTTTTACCGTCTCGTTGGATTGCGTATATTCTTCAGTTCTATGACATAACTAATCACATAGAAATAAGTTAAACATGAGTTGTAGTCAGACAATACCAGAGAAAAAGGTGCATAAGTAGCGGGTATTCATTTGGCTGCAAGTTTACTCTATGAATTCTAGTGAATGGTGACAGAAGTTTCACGTGAATTTGGGTGATTCACACACTCATTTGGATTCTTATGCCTAATCATACAGAGGATACACGATAAAGTCACAAAGTAAACAAGCAGAGTAGTGTACATCAAGATTTCACGGAGTGGGGTGAAATATGCAACCAATGTAGCCCATCTGAAGTTGGCCTTGTTATTCAAGGTTAATCAAAAAGTACAGGTCTTGACAAAAATGTGATTGAATATGCCTAATAACGACCTAAGCGCTACAGAACGAAGCCTGTAATGAAACAGTCACGTCAGTAGAGGCGAGAAAACTCGCATTGCTGAAGATTTCCTTAGGAATAGGCTCTCCTAATTACAGAGTTGACCAGATTTTGCTGGTCAGTTAACTGCTTTATATGAAAACAATTATCACATGGTCGTTTGAAGCATTCGTTGAATTAAGCAACTAATTTCGGTTTCTTCTGATTGCATCTACCAGAGAAAGATGCTCGTAAGTTGCTGTTAATATCCTGCATATATCTTCATTTTTTTCGACTGAATTGCAAGGTTTCGAAATCGATAGGTGTCTTTCACACCCATCAGTAGTTACAAACATGGATAAATCTTGCTGACGTGAGGGCTAACCCAAATTAATTTGCGATGCATGTGTATTCCGGTTGCATGCTCTTTCCGCAACATTTTTTGAGGAGATTGTACCACCGCCAATCGAGTAAACTACGTAAGCGAATATTGCCACTAAACCGGGCACGTAATCACTGTTGAGACAAACTCTTCCAAACAACCAGTCGCTTGTTCGGCATGTCGAATGGTTTACACTTTGAAAAAAAAATTTCAGCCACAATCGACCTTCTACAAACAGAATGTTTTAATATATTTTAAACTACTGACTAGCCTAAGTAGCGAGTCCCATGAATGAGTATAGCATCTCTGCTGTGAATCAGACTGCATGGGAGCTCCCAATAGACAACGACCTGTTACCTTAGTAACCGGCTTTTCAAACAATCGTTCCCATTAAGGAGAAATTGGACGCTGCCGTTCAAGCATGGTGTGTCCTTGAATGCAAACCAAACTCGTCTCATATGTATTACGATAAAGCCCCACTTTTCCCGTGTGACCAATATAACTGCATCATTTGCGACTCCTGTCTAATGCTCAATAGTCCATCACCCATCCATACCCGGTCGTTGTAACCAAATTACTGTCCACTGTTTAAATCACCTCGTTGGCTCGTTCTCCTTCCCGGAACAACTACTGTCTGGAATTTCCAGTCCTTCATCATATTTCCGCTTCTCCACAGGCTCCCAAATACTCTGGCTGCAAACAAATAGTTAGGATAAACGCCCTGGTATCTCCTTGGCTGCTAAGCAGCTTACCTGCAATGAGTCCTTTTTAACACTGAATACTAATTAGATGCAACAAAACCGATGTTGACTCCTCGAGAAATTCATTTGATTTCGTGAATAGCGATCTCAAGTCAGAAGGAAACAGGGGGATTGCGCACCCTGTACATACTTAATGAATGCGTTGTGCCACTCAGTGGCGGGGCGGACCAACTTACTAAGGGTTGGGAAGAGTACAATATTGTCCGAAGTGTTCAAAGACTAGGAGCATTCCACATCATTGTATAGTTCATCATTCGGGACCATTCTGACTTGTATTTATGATAGACTGTATGCGCTGCCCTCGCAATCATAGATAACTTTTCTATATTTTGGACTGTAAACTGGTGAGCTGACCGTGTAATTTGAAAAAATCACTTTATTCAGTTTCGGAAAGTCCCGGGAACTTCAGTAAGTCGCACTGTTACTTCATAGTATGCCTTGTGAGATTTCTCTGCTAATGATAGTGCGAAATGCATAGAAGTTGGACATTATTCATTAAAGACAAGGAGAAAACACCGACGTTCGCAGCGACATTGCTCGCATAAATGCCTTAGTACACAGTTGTGACACTCATCTGCTTAGTAGTTGAGCGCGATGTCACCCGGCCGCGAGTCGTTTATCGGCGATGTAAGTAGGCATCACGTAAACAGGATATGATACCGCTCAGACTGTAGTAACTTGATCATGCTTTGAGTCACTTTTCGGGTTAACCTCTCATTTGGAGTGTACAAGAGGCTTGCTTCTGGTGTTAGCGGCTATTCTCATTTCTTCAAGATGTTCATCGGATGAGTGAACGTGCGACAGTTGTATGAAACTTCACCTTCAGATTTCACGCAAGCCTGACCAGTGGCATGCATACATTTTCGAATTCGCCCTGGAGCAATAAAAGGAATCTCGCTTTTTTCGGATTGTCATTTTTTCCCTGCCGCAATCCATCAATGACCTTGACTAATGACCTCCAAATGTTTTGACTATTTGTGCAGTTCACCGTGAGTTTAATGATTTGCATTGTACTTAAATACTATTTGTTTATTTGCACTTTGTTGAATCTTTATGATTCAAGACTTTTGATTCGATGTAACAAAGTACAACAGTTCTAATCGGTTTTGCATCCTCAAATACTGGATGATTTTGAACAGTCAGAGGGACAGTCGTTTTTTATGAGATCAGTGCATTTCGTAAAGTATCACTTGCCAAACGATTTCAAAAGCTTGGCTGTCCACAACTTCCGAAAGTACGGTGTTTTATAGCGAATCGATAAGACTACTCGAGCAAACGATCAACCCGACAAATGATCGGCAGGGTTGAAAGGCATTATGACAACCAGGTTGACATAAATGCCATCCATGGAAAATTATCACGCATAACTTGACCAGAAAGGTTTGGTTACCTATGGCCTCTCGACGATGAGTTATTTGAAAAGTTTTCACCTTGCGAAAAAAACGCATCTAGTATAAATGATTGGGAATAGAATGTGCGATGAACGGATAAGTGCACCAAGTCTGCTACACTTTATTCCGACTTCATCGAGTATATTGACCACCAGGCATTTTAGTTCCGCAAGACTACACGTGCAAACCAATGGTTATCAACTGTGGTTGCAATTGAGGTATTGATGTGCGCCTCGATTTGTACAGTACAT
>NW_008751944.1:145816-193262 GCF_000715545.1 Opisthorchis viverrini
GATGATGATGATGATGATGATGATGATGATGATGATGATGATGATGATGATGATGATGATGAATGTATCTCGCATCGACCGACCTAAAGATCTGCTGTAGTCGGTGTAGTCCTTGGGAGCAGCTCACCTAGGGACAACATTGATCTAGGGGGGAGTATCAAACAAAAACTTACTAAAAGACCCGAAAAATCACCAACAAAAGCCTATGAGAAGCAATATTTTCTCCATGGCGCGAAGTTCAAGAAGAAGCTACACCAGCAATTTTAGAGATATTCTCAATATTCGGTGTCCGTGCCTCTCGTTCTGTTCGAAAATTCCTCATCTATTCTGCCAAACAAAACTGAAAAGGCAGTGTCGTTGCCCGATTTCACAGTTCCCTTTTGTTCCAAGGGTGTTCACGCGGTGCACCACATGTTGATCTTCCAAATTGTTAGCTACCCACCTCGATCCTTAAGCAGTGTTTGCAGCATTTGCCTGTCATTAACATAGGATACTTCTGAATATTCTTTGATTGTAATATAAATCATCACGGTCACATGATTTTAGTGAACGCGGCTTCAAAATTTCTGTATAGACATCTCCAACACCATTCCAGGTTTGTCCATAGCCGAGCCAGAATGGACTGTTGTAAATTGTTGTCGGGCACTGTCAACGAAGTTTTCAATCATCCGATAGAAGTTAATGGCGGTTCGTTAAAATAGTCGGCGCAAGACTAATGAGCTGTCAGAATACACATCAACTTGAATGTGGTATGTATGCATATCTGTTCGTGCCTACTTGAATGAGAACCAATGATATTCGTTTGATGCCGCATACCATGGAAAAACACGGTAGGCATTGCGCCTGCTGACTTCCTCAAACACGTTACCACTTGAGCCAGTGAGACCTTGCATTTCGATAAAATTACTTGCGAAAACAGCGATACCGCGAGGTTGGAATACCCAGGTGGCAATACCCAAGTATTACCACATTTTGTAGAAAATGATACGTTGAACAGAAACGAATGAAGTTTTTCAACTTCAAGTCTAAAAGAAAATTCATATCTGTGATCAGTCGACTGGCAATGTGGTCAGTGACGAGATTATTCAAAGAGCTAGTTTCTTCTACCTTTGTAGTTCTCACAAATCGCAGATAGACGGGCGAATCGTATGGAAGGAGAGGTATGGGCGATGTCCCACTAACCACAATTCGATGAATATATCTGTATGCGATAGGCCGTATATTGCTAACGACATATTCCCAGATGATGAGAAGAATAAGAAAGGTTCTGAAAGACAGCACGTTGTTGGTTAATTCTAAAGCTTTGGTCTCGCACATCATGGGATGGTGTACGTACTTACGTCTCCTGCATGAGAAGCTCATAAACAACCATACTCGTATCCCAAATCCAGGCCAACAGACTGTGCCTTACGAACAACCAATCCGAAACACAATCACCACCCTAATGACTTCGTGCTATTTATTCTAAACCAATCAATGCTTGGTTGAGAAACACTCGATGAGACAAGGTCTTTCTTTGTTCTTATTGATGCTCATTAGTGATGCAGCTCTGAAACCGTGCAGAGGTTTCAGCATCGGACGAAATTATTTCATCGAACCCATCACCACACGTTGAGAATAACGGCATGGGTGAACTTATCCGCAAATCGCGAGGTGTAAACATCTTTGCAAATGATTTTTCAACGACATAATTGAATTTTTGTTCGAAATCTTTTGATTTATATTAATCAGTATGATTTTTGACACGGTAGCCATCATGCACTCTGTCTAAAATTTCGATTATTCGCACAGTGGCGGCAGGTAAGACCATGTGACGACACGTAAAAATAGATTTGAATGATTATATGAGATTGAATCGGAGCATAATTTCATTCAATTCAACTAAAACGAGATAAAAGTGTGAACAGGATCACCGAGAAAATGTGCTGGAATGCTTCGTTGAACTTGTCTGACTGATTGGTGATCAGCCCGCACACACATAATCATCTTGAACAGTCGTATCAAAATGTTGACGGTTATCGTATTCACAAGAAATCAGCCAGCACTGCACGAAATTCCTGCTTAAATTCCTGCTTAAATTCTTGCTTACATGGGTGTAGTGAATGGTCGGGCCCAAGGTTACATGCCTGAATCATGACTACTTAATTTGCATTCTACCGTGTGTAAGAGGTACGTCCGAACGGCATTTAATTATCTGCTGAAGGTCGCAGAGAATCCTCTAATGACCCAAATGCATCGTTTGAGAACTACGCTTTTACTGTCCGTCTTTCCTCTAGGGTAAAGCAGCAATGCTTCTGTGAAACTGTGGGAGTTCTAGTCACTTAGGAGACACACCTTTAAGTTTTCATGCAACTATTTCAGAAATCTTGCTGATTCGAGCACAAACCATCTCACACTACACTTACAGCTAGTGCGAGGATCTGTTAGCCTACCTGATTTTTAACCAAATGTTCGATCTATTGTAGTGCCGAAGTAAAACCACAGTGACACCGTGACATTTTCTGATCCGGATACGCTCAATTTCCCTTCCTAGTACATGTCACCTGAGCAGCCAGACGAGCATGCCTTGATCCTAGTATTTCTTCCTCATTTACACGAGTGTTTGAGTAAAAAAACTGGTACTGAGACCAACTAAGTAGGGGAAAGCAATGCTAATAAAACCCGGCCAATAAGAAACCCCCGTCCTTTCTGTACAGCACGTGGGCAGGTGACCTTGAAGCGTCTGATGATAAAAAGTTTCGTT
Source organism: Opisthorchis viverrini (assembly GCF_000715545.1). Taxonomy (NCBI): domain Eukaryota; kingdom Metazoa; phylum Platyhelminthes; class Trematoda; order Opisthorchiida; family Opisthorchiidae; genus Opisthorchis; species Opisthorchis viverrini. The sequence continues at coordinate 148,560 of NW_008751944.1, forward strand.
TGCGAGCAACCAAAAAGGACAATTATGAGGGACTGTAAATCCCCAATTAAATTGCATCCCTCGGATTAGATGGAGTCAGAAATTGTGTGTGCATCACAGTTTGGTGACGCAACAAACATTTATCAAAAACCATGTCTTTTTCGTCGGAAATAATGCTCAATGATTTTTTCAAAGAAGACTGTTCATACGGTTGTGGAAAACCACCCAAGGAACGAAGACCGGTTTTGTCCTTTTTAGAGCTGGTAGAATGAGTGGATTCCACGCGCTTCCACCAACATTATGTTCAGCCAGAACTCAAATAACACAAATAGTGAAAAACATAGTTTTACACAAAGTTCATGTTCAACTTAACTGAATCCCTGCCTAATATTTCGTTTTTGAATTTGCTGCAAAATACTGCTCATTGTTTGTAGCCAACCGAACTAAAATTTGACGTATTTGTTCACTGCTCTATGGATGTATCTCTGTGGGGAAAAGCAGACTTTTAGCGTACGCGGCTTTACGATCTTTCATTCCAAAGTGTAGAAACGGATTGATATTATTTTTGAAGCAGGTAACCAAAGTGATTCTTTGTCTTTCAGTTGGCATCCCAAGTGAGTTGTTATTGCGGCCAAATTTTGAACAAAGTGTATAATATAAACTTTCAAGTCAAAATGTCTGGGTTGGTAAAGTTCAAGCGAGCACTAGAGAGACCAACATAACCTCTCATTATTATGGTACGATGTCTAATCCCATGTCTGAAGTAAAATTCAGGGTATGGGCTGACACGGGCTGTATTTCATGACATCGGAATCTGTAGGTATAGAAAGACATTTGGATGTTCTTTTTTTATGGATGTAACTGCATGCCTAACCATGCCAAGCGGTTTTTCGTGAGGAAGATTCTTCTTTAATTCTTGACACTGTGAGTTTGACTATTGTGTTCTTCAAAGCAAACTGTGAAACGCGAGCTTTCACAGAACCGACTGCGCTGCTTAAGTATTTCTGAGAAAATGACTCCAAGAAAATGGCGTCTTAGATTTTTATACCAACTTTTTAAACAGTTACATTACCGAAAAACTTGTCTCACTATGTTTTTGGTAGCGCTGAACAGAGGTCCGCTAATAGGGTCCGCACTTGCACTTGTCTTGGAGTGGGCAGGTGTACTTTGGCAGAACGTGTATCTGTGGAAGACTTCGAGTACATCGGTGTGGTTACGTTTTTAGAAAGTTATGAAGCAGATGGATAGTGAATGAACACGATGAAGGACCAGGGTGGGCTTTCTGACAGGAGTCATTTGGCGTGTTTCGATTTCATTGTATCAAGTTCGTAGCATTAAAAATGATAATAAAGGTCGTTCATTCTTACTGTGACTCTGAGAATCATTACTCCGTAGTTCATATGCGAACGACAATTCAGTTGACCTGCTCAGTGTCTAATCAAATCGTCTACAAAGACTTAGTGTCAAGTAAGGAATTTGTTACTTTCATGGTGGAAACTAAGACGGACCCGTTCACACTGATTAAACCAACCGAGTTATGGCGAAAAGCGGAAAAATACACTTGTGTTTTGGATTGGAATGTTTGTAGCTCGGTTGCACTTAATGGCTTCGGGACAGATGTATTTTGATCTGTTAGCCGAACTAGACAAGACTTGCCCAAAACTGGTCACCGTCGAAGGAGACATTAGTAGTGCACATTCATGAAGTTTACCCTGACACAGTTCCGATAACGTAGTAATCTTGCAGAACCAATCAATTACAACAATTCAAGCAGATGCATGAAACTGCATTCGTTTTGAAGATTAAGTTCTAAGGAACTTTTGTAGTAACTTACAGTTTTATGGTACAACGCGACAGCAAACTCTGGGAAAGAAGAACCGTAAAACATTTCAGATTTGCTTTCGTATGTAGTACTAGCAAATTTGATCCTCGTTTTATGCGGAAAATGTCCACCAATATGTATCAAGAAGTGTTATCTACCAGAGAAAATACATCACTTTCCTAACTGGCTGTTGTCCCGCTGCGGTGTCTTAGTGTCGGAAAAATATTCATCAACAAGGAACGCGGCAGCTTTATCGGAAACAAGCGATAGGGATTCTCGGTATTTAAAGCGCACATTTTACCCTAAATCCATGTTGTCCGAGCGGGTAAACACTTGTCATCAGAGACCGCCGCTTCTATTTCATGCCTACACACTATCATCGTCGGCCGTTGCTCGACTGTTCGGCTGATTGAGTGTCTAATTCGCAGCTGGCTTTTCTGGCCCGGCTTCCTTATTGTGGTCTTGAAGGATTTGGGGTTCCCAGGAAGTTCCGGGCGTTATGGGATTATTTTAAGAAATCTCATCTTGCTGACAGTCCTGTAGTTTGGTTTGGTTGATATCTGTTCGTCAGCAAAATAGAGGATGTCGTACTATTGACGGAAAACTGTATAGTACATTGACGTGACTGAAATGAAGTTAACAAAAGCGTTTATCAAAACGAAAAATATGTTAAAATGGACAACCCGCAGAAATTTCCTCTACCCTTTTGTACTTGGGAATTCGGAAAAGACCGAGTTGCACGCAAACATTTATGAATAAATTTGAAAAGGAATTCAGGATAAATGACTGTCAGATTCGAATAAGGTATCCGTGAAATATATGTGGACGGCAACTTCTTTGGTGTTCATTATACTCAAAGGCTGTAGCAGTTAATTTAATTTTTTTAGTTTCTGTATCCAAAATGAATAACGCGTATTTAGGGACGATTTATTTGAAAACCGAGGATTCAGTACTTGTTTGTTAGACCTAAGTAAATTTTCTTCAAATTTTAGCCCTTATAAATGGTAAGTTTTGTCAGACAAAAAATGACATTTTTGCTACGCTACTATTACGTGTTTAAGTAGCATCAGGATTGGAAACCTTGCGAGCACATTGTGATTCTTACCAGACGGACAAAAAGGGCTCTGAAGTTTTTACGCCTTTAGAATCCTCAGAATAAGCTCGCTTGCTTTGCAGCTTATAGTGAAGATAGGGTTAGAGAATAGTAGCGTGGGAGAATCTCTATTCACTAGGTTCGTCCTGGAAGCATGACTGCTTGATCTGCAAACCTCCCGGCCATCAAAAGCTACCAAAAAGATGCTTCTAAAAACAGCCGATGTGAAACTGCCATAATATCATTGTCGGATTAGAGAAATTAGAGAGAGATTGAAGGAAGATTCATGTGAATCCAAACCTTATGAAAACTGGCAAATGATCACCAGCAAATTGTGCGACTGTTCCCCACTACTCGTCGAATGAAGAATGTCGTTCGCTGCGAAAACATAATCAGAAATGTTACAAGTCATTAAACACAAAAAATTATCTGTTACGCACACAGTTTTTTCTCATGCATCCTCACGAATTTTCCTGGATATCCATTGACTATTACACAGCCGTATAAAAACATCTGAAGCGGTTCCAGAATTTCCTTAATGAGCTTCTCCTTTCATCAGAAGCGCAAACAGGGCTTGGTAACCAGACCATAGTCTACTCGCATGCTTCAGCAGTAGTATACACCATCATACTATGTTGAACTTATGAGGATTAGTATTGTGTTTCGCATTCGTTTTAATACACGTCACACATTCACGAATCTTTGCTGAGCCTACTGTTCAAATCAACCAAGGATGTTATCCCAAATTTGACTTTTTCAAAATAATCACTTCATGAATGCCTTGATTGTCTAGTGAAGCCAATGTATAAGTTCGAGTAAAAGACGACGAAAGCCCCTACAAAAAGTCATCAGTAGCTCAGGACGAAGGACCGTCGGCACACTTTCCACCTGAGAAGTCTTCACTCGAGGATCTAGTCAACACGTGACCGCGTGTTATTAATTCCGTGATTCCGGAATAATCGGCCAATATCGCATCTAATTGAGCGCTAATCACACCGCTTATCTGCCGTTTATGGTCGAACAGTTATTTGTTCAAACTATTGGCCCGATGGTCATTGGTTCGAAACTCCCTGAAATATCGTCAGACGCACACTGCTGATGCTGGAGGGTGCTTCTCGGCCTTTCAGCAGATACTGGTCTAATCTGCAGGACGAAAGTTCCACTGACAACCAATGCTTTAAAAGTAAACGGTGCTTTTAAAAATACATGCGTTTCGCGAAGCCATTCCAGCTGGAAAACAGTCAAGTGGTTGCAGCTTGTCCTTAAGATGAGATGCTATTTAATTCTCTTCCACCACTTGTTAAATGTACATTTTGTTTCCGTTTTACCCACCCAGCCGCGAAAGAGATATGTAAGTTTCTATACTCCTTTTGCCAGATTGCATATATATATATATATATATATATAATCCATGGACTGTGAAATCGATCAGATATCAACAATAAGTTGTTAAGTTCGATACAGACTGTGTATGTCAGGCAATTCACGTGAGGCTGATGAGTGACCATCCGGTCACCTGAAACTGCAGGACTGTAGAAAATGTGTCCCTAGGAAAGGTTTGGAAAAGTGGATTTTAGATTCCTCTGTGATAAGAAGAAACGTGACTATAATGAGCGCAGGCATCCAGACTCGCATCAAGCAAATTGGCCGTGTGTTCAGCGTAAATAGTGGGGTGAACAGAAGTGCCGTGTTGAAGGAATGCGCTCAGACATGAGCTTAAATAACTGTTTTGTCGAATCAACTATTTAGCAATATTACATTTATTTATAACCACATACATGAAAATTCTGTCTAGAGGTCTTACATGGGTGCTGGATTAGACTTGAAAACTAACACTAGGTTACACACACGGATATATATATATATATATATGTCGCGTTGGTAATACGTAATATTGTGTGGAAAGCTAGAAAGCGGCCATATAAGATATTCATTTTTCACTGATAATCAACTGAAATGTGAAACTCATGCTGTGTTTGGCTGCGGAAGCTTGGTTGGGTTTCATGTCACAGCATTACCACCTGGCTAAACTGTGATACCGTGAGATTTATATGTGGAAAACTGGGCACGTTATTTGGGTACCACACATAGACGAGGAATATGTACCCGGTTGGTGTAGTCTGTCCTTATCATTATGGAGTAAAGTTACCGCTGTCATCGGGTTCCTGAATGAATTTATCTAAATGTGCTGCGACTGTTGCAACGTTATTTATCGTATTTATAGTAAAACCTTCGACAAAGTCATCTAAATGTCTGGCTTGGTAATTTTTAGTCTAGGAAAATACAACTACCACCATCGATTATTTCTACGGGAATAAACACCTAAAAACCCGTCAGAATTGAAACGCATTTCCTTGATAACACTTTGAATGTGGAACGCTAATCCAATGGGGGAAATGTGTTTGAAATGTCCCCCAAGAAAAACTGCGCTCAGACCGTTGTTTAATCAGTAGATGAAGAATGACTGTCCCTTATTCCATCGTCAAAAACCCAACATAACGTCTCTAAAGGAAAAAATTTTTTCAAAGCAGTCAGTTTATCAGCTAGACCGTTTACCACGGGCACATTAGTTTCAGCTGCTATAGTTCCAATCTCCGGAAATTGAGACAGTGTAATATATACAGCCAAGCATTGGAGTCGTTGTCATACCAACTTTCTTCGCGAACAAGTAGCTAGGCATAGAAGCCGATAGCATGGATGCACGAGTTCCAGCGACTGTGCGATTGAGCCACGTCTGCCAGTGTCATTAGCCATTGGTGAGTTGAGTCATCGGGGGCCCATCATGGGAGGTGAAAGTGTCCGGACAAACCCAGTTTACTTGTCTGTATTTTCATACTTCGTTGCTACACCCTTCAATATCTACCTCTAAAATAGCATAAATTGCCAAAGAATTTAATTAACGTTTTGATTTTTTCACTTTACAGTTGGTTAACTGCAAAACACACGGAAGTCGGGATATTGTTCTGTTGTTTTTGTTCACCGTGTCACATTCTGAATAAATTTATAAATTTCAAAATATTTTTGTTAAACGGAATTATTGGTTGTTTCAAAGGAGCTGCGATAATCAGAGCTACTGAAATTTTTACTTTGAGGCAGATAAGACCAAAGTGGCAAAGAAGAGGGATTGGTCAATTCCTAGTAAACATCCCTAACAGAGTTTGCGGCTAATTAGGTTGTTACTTTTGGTCCAGATTAATTTTTGTATGCTTGTTCGTTGGCCAGCTGTTCTCTCCCAGCAACGTTCCTTGATATCTGCGCATCAAAATGGGTTGGAACGTGACAAGACGTAGCTCTCCATAAGAGTACGATCTTTTCTGTATTCTTATGTGATGTTAGTGACTAGTCTATTCGAAGAGGACAACATTTATCGAAGCCACATGGGTTTCTTCAATGGACCTGCAATGAACATGCGGGTACAGTTTAGACGTTTGTCGTGGATATACATCAGAAATCACCACTGACCTCTCACTATGAATTGAGAACTCTCCTTTTTTGGAGCTTGCACAATGAAAACGAGTGCAAACTCTTTGCGAGCAAGATTACTTACTCGTTCTAATAGAATTGCAATCAACTCATTTGAGACGTAAAACGCCACAGCCCGAAATAGTTTTACTAAAAATGTTCATATAATACCCGCTTAAAAGACGCCAGCAGATCAAATTTCGAGCTCCATTCTCCGGGAGGGCATCCGACTGACTTTCCACAAACCTCGCATCTAGGACTCGGAGCGGTTGGTAGTCCTTCATTCTAAAGACGGTGACTATGTCTATGTATGAAAATCAATCCGAGTTTCCACGATAATCTACACTCCGTCCAACGCAACTACACTGTAAAAATGCCGGAGACGACAAATATGTACCTACCTGAGAGGTCAAACTCGAGCTTATCCATTCTATGTGTACCAGTCTTCAAAGGCCTATTACAATCCATTTCTGATAACACAATCATCAGAAGTTCATGGTTACCTTACCCAAGCTGGTTATCAGTGCGAACTGACAATTTTTCACAATGTCATCAGGGCATGCTCAGTTGCTAAGAAACGTAGACTGATTAAACTTGTACTAATCAAAACTCTGTACCCTTTAGGGTGCAGTTCCACATTTGCTTACAACAGAGGCCACCTCGGTTATTTGGTGAAATCACTTCAACGTATTATGTTCCCGCCCCATGCTTCCTGATGAAAGGCAACCCTGAAACCACACACATTAGCAAGCAACCTGACCTTTTGGGCTGTGTTAGCAGTGTATAAAATTAACCAGGTGTCGGAAAAAATAACCGCGTCCTTATCGGAATCGACGTCACTTGCTGAGCCTGGTGGCGATTCCTGGAACAATATTCTTAAAACTTGATTTGACATTGGCTTCGGAGGTCAACATTCCAGTGGTCTGTCAGAAGCAGAAGGACTGGCGGGAAGAACAAGCCGCTCTAACTGTGAATAAGTCTGAGGACTCAAAGTAGTGTAACACACATCCAATACCTTAGGTTTGACAAACCATAAAACAGTACACCTGTGATAACGAATAGTTCATGGATCTCACAAAAACGAAAATAGCATGAAAAATGTTCTCATGTTATCAGGATCGAAAGCGAAATCGACAAGGCTTATTTTTAGATACAAATTTTATGTGACTTACTTATCAAGTATAATGATTGGGTAAAACGACACGGTTACTGGACAAAACACTTATTAAAAGGTTTAGAGGGCTTGGTATATTTAAAAGGAGCATATTTAAAGAATATCAAGGAGGCAACCAGTTAACTAAATCTGTTAGGTTTTCTGGAGAAGGCCAGACTAAGAACGGGAAGCGAGAAGGATAGCAATGTAGTATTTGTGCGTTTACCCGGTAGCCGAAACACCAACGCTGTTTTGAGGTACTAGTGGGTACCTTACAAATGCATGAGGCTGCCAGCAAAACCAACGCAAATTGGAGGGATCCGGGGAAGCTAGAAAGTTGAGCGTATTTGTCTAAAGGGAGACCGGAACCATCTCGTAGTCGCTTGTCATTAGCCGGATTACAATCACAAGTTTCTTTCACGATCGACCTCTGACAAAAGGTTGTCTGATTACTTTACTGCCCAAACCTCGAATGTCCGAATCGTGTTTGCAGCTTGCTTTGCATTTGGCATCGAAATGCATAAAATGGGCGTGTAACGGGTTTTATTAGTGTACAGGCACGTCTCTTGGTCACCGCTAATGGACCGATTCACGCAACTGACTTTCCAATCAGTGGACCCCAAGCTGATCACTTACGTCACCTATCCTCCGGACTGGTGCAGCCCGCCTGATGGGCAACATTTCACATGGCCGGAATGAGTGATTGGGTAGGTGCGTGAGTGTTGTTTCCATACCCCTAGTCTCCAGATAAATAAGATCACACCTTACCGATCCAGCCATGTTGCACTAAAAAACCTGGATACTTATTTATGCCGAAGAGGATATTATATCTATCCATGTACTTCGATGGGGTCACTGGTAGATAGGATGGCTACGCCATATCAGTAACCTTTATGCATCAGTTTCTGTCACAATTAGTTGGTTCGCCGTTTATAAATGGGGGAAGGTGTGTAGCCCCAAGACATTCTTACTCCATTTAGCCCATTCAGGGCACCAAATCTATTCCGACAGATCTTCTTCTAAATGTACATTAGTGAAGCAAACACGTTATCAATAATGCTGCTGTCCGTGATAGTGCTGCGTGATGGTGGGATATTCATCCATCCCGGCGTCAGCGTAGATCACTTCATAGTACAATACTCATGGCGGATGTTCCTGCAGTTTCCGGTAAAATCCGGTTGGTAGGTTTTTGTTTCATGATGAGAATGTTGAGGACTACTCAACAGGTATATTGAATGAAACTCTGCGATGCCTCAATCATTGGGTTTGTGGCCTTATTATCAAGGAACAGGTGACTGGCATTATTGCTTTAACTCGGCAGTCAACAAAAATCTGTTCACCGTATTGTCGTGTGCGTGTTCTGATTAGTGTGAAGTTGTCACTGCTGAGCTCATGCTTAGCATCTGAATTTGACCACCCGTTACGGCAGCCTGTCGTGTTTGGAGAGCCCTTGAAGGACGAAGCGGACAGGACCAAATAGCAGAAAACTCGACATGCACAAACCTGTTTTCGAAAGCAGCTAGCATGTGAATGTAAGATATTCAAATAGTGACCATCCCGTCATTTATTCCTGAGGTTATTCTAGTGAAGTTTAATCATTTTCGCGTTGTGCCTGCATTGTGACAGGCTGATAAAAGATGCTGAAGCAACCGCTTATTTCAATCACTTTCGAGGTCTTGGTTCTCAGTCTTCATTCCGCACGACATGAGATTTGGTTGCACTAAGTCCTCACTTCTTTATGTATTTGAAATTTTCATATAAGCTACACATCCTCCAGATTTTTTGCCCCGGAAAGGATGGCTCCTGAAAGCGCGCGTATAGCTGTACATCCAGGTCTTATCCTGACAGCTGGAGCTAACTCTTCTCAGAAGACCTGAAGGATTTCTAGGGTGCTCATCTTCATATGAAGTAGTCCATCAGTTCGCCTGAAGTGACACAGCTAGTGAGACAAAACGGATCGGTTCCTAGAGCAAAACATGGGGGAAAATGTGTTGCCGTACGTTATACGGTCAACCGTGCAAGTGTCCCTAAACGAAAGAAGTCATACCACCAAAATGCGTTATCAACTGCTAGGCATCTACCACAAAATCTCCACCGATTATATCCGTTCGGACTGTCTCTACAAAACCAGAATATCAGCCTTTGGTGAACATGCGAGACCGCGATGATCAACATTTATCAACTAAATCCAAGTCTGAGGCCGCAGACAACTGTTTTCCGAGAGTATATGTTTGTAAGCTTTGTTGATCTTACGTCCACATCACCCTAATTTTCCGTTTTGTAGCTGTAAAAATCAAAAAAGTTATTATCACCTAGAAAACCGCGCTTTTTACCCAATCAACGCGTCCAAATGAAATAAAACAAGTGTCTGCAGCTGCGTGCATTTTTTAAAATAAACAAATGATGCGAACTTCCCCAGTCATCGTCCACCCCAAAGGAATCATCCGAAGAGTACGTAACCGTCGGATGGAATATGTAGCTTGGGTTGGTGTAAACAACGCCCTGGGAATGAGGAAATCATCAGTGCGCTGTTCTGTTTCAATCAAGAAGACCTGACTGCTAATCATTTGAAACTTACGCGTCACGTGTTCTGCACAGACAGCAAAAAACGTGTGACTCGCTCGCATTTCTTCAGCCACGGGGTGTCCTAAGATTTGCACCAGTTTAACCTTTAGATGAAAAAATGTACCAGATTTTATCCCACTCTTAGTTAATTAAGTAATTAAACAAATATTACATTTGAATGATTAGTTACGTAAATTGTTACAACCTCAACTAACAAAGAAAAGACAACATACGGAGTCAGTATCTCATTGCACGATTGTTTTTGGGGTACTTGTCGGGTCACTCAAACCCCATAGGTTTTCCTGAGAGCCGAAGTACTTACGAGGCAATCATGTATTTTACACTCTTCAAGATGGTTGTTAGAGGTTCACACATTTCCACAACCCACATCAAACATGTTCACATTTCGCAATAAATGTTCTGCGGAACGTCTCTCTTTAAGGTCTATTGGTGGTGAAGAAACCGAGCTAACGACTACATGAACAGCGGACAGTGTTCATGACAGTTTGAGATTACTTATCAAGTGATCCGAAAGGGTCGACATTAGGGTAAACTGTGATAAAATCCGTTATCAGCACACTAACCGTAATTAAGTATACATTTCCATTTCTATGAAGCCCTGTGCCCTCTGGAATAATTTGCAGTATACTTCTCTATTCTGAATCGATTGCTGTTGGTGAGAGTGGCCTAATACCATATACGTCATTGATTTCGCATGAAATCATTGGCAAGACCTACTGAGCTCCCCATACTAATCTCAGTCGGATGTGTGCGTGAATATGTAGTCAGCGACTTTGTATATAAAGCTCACACTCTGGAGCAAGCTGAAAAAAATTCTAAAACTGTTTGCAGGCTACACCGGCTGTCCATTGCTGTGTGTCTCTTGGAAGTAAGGACTAAAAAACAGGTATGGTTTTTGACCGAAAATGCTTCATTTCTCTTCTGATTTTGTAACTCGATGATCAAGGAACCACTGCGGTTGGCTAGGCAGGACTTGGTTTTTTATGCCATCCAGCCAAAAAGCCATCGTGTGAGCGTTTTCCCATGTGTATTTGCCTCTGCGCACTCCTATTTCACAACCTGTGTATGAATATCCTATAAACATATCGATGGTCGCTGAATGTTCTCTTCTACTCGACAGAATGTAGACTCCAAAAGATAGTTTTTACGATGTTTCAAGTGTTTTAATTAGATGGCACTTCGGTTCGGATAACGTGAAATTTGCTCTGGATATGAATGCGCAAACTGGTGGAACTGGCACAGTAGGGTTATTCGCCCATCGGAAGCTGCAATCGAGAAGCACGGACAACGGTGAATGTCTGCCACTGATCACAAGTGTTTCCGTGCAGTATTAACTGGTGAGACAATTGAAAAGCCTGACAACACGGTGCCGTAGCATGCCACGGATCGGTCGTTGATTATCGCCCATTCTCAGACATTAATGTGCAATCTGTTGTTTCTTTGAACGCTTTTGGATGCTTTACTATCCGCTACAAACCGCTATCCGCAACCCTGGTCTGTTGTAGGGCGTAACCAACTGGATCTACATGCTGAATCTCAAGTGAAAATTAAGACACGTTCGACTCTCGGACTGGTAACGATCCTGATCGAGGGCACAATAGAGCTTGTCGAGACGGCGACGTCGTTCTCATGTGCTTTTATATTGAGTCTTTATATTTGGTCACTCTTATACAAATTTTCAACTGTCGTAGAAGGGCGATCAGCGCACTTTCGACTATATGTTTACAAGGGTTTCACCAAGTTATTTCTGCTAAGCGGCACTGTATAAGGATGAAGTATTTACGACAGAATCACGGGATAGTGTGTTTCTGTGCTTATATATGCCTCGGATAATCACTAGTACCTGGTCTGAAACGCTGGGAGAGACCCGATGAAAACTCACCTAAGCGACCTTAGAATAATCCTTTCATAACTCCTCCAATTCTATTAATAAATTCGACCTGATTCAGTTTGCTAATCCATATGACCTGGGAATATGCCTTCTAATCGTGTAATTGACAGAAAAAGTCAAGTCCTGGGGATTCTAAAAACATACCTAGTAGTTTACTGATCAGAAATTATGTAGATATTTTGGAGAACAGTAAAATTAAACGTCGGTACAAAACATTAGGTCCGATACGGTTGTAAATATTACGTGTGACGGGCAAATTACATATTAGCAGGAGAATTCTATAATTAGAGATTCAGCTTGGATTTAGCTGAATCCCCTGTTAAAAACCAACTGGTGAGGGAATGAATGTATTTGAAAAGTTTTGAACAATTTGTGTTAAATTAGAGCATAATGTTGCCGGAAACCGCGAGACGTCGTCTACCTGATGGGACAAAAAGAGGGCTAAACTGGTCGTGCGTTGTCTTTTAGTTTTTAGCAACCCTATGAGCACAGTTTTCTCTGGAGAATGTACTGCAATATTTATAGTAGTTTATTTCGAGCAGCAAATTCAGCCGAAAATTGTCATTTGAAAGAGATTCAACTGTATTTCAGCTGAGTCTTTTGTTGCAACAACTAAGAATATTGATCAGAGAGGAAGAGTAGGATCTCTGGATGGACTACAGGATACGACCCGGAATAAACGACATGACCTTTAAGATTCACTCAACAGTATATTGAGTGACACCAAAGCATCGATGAAGGTCACCTCCAGTCGACTTTCGAAGAAACTTGAAGGTGAGAAGCCCACACTTTTGAGATGTAGAATTCTGCAGGTTCCCATTGAACAATTCTGCAAAACCAAAAGAATCCTAACAGAAGTTCCCTTGATGTGCTTTCTATGTGGTTTTTAGATTTCGTTCAACTTCGGAAGTCAAACTGTGGTGCAAATCGCCGAATAGGTTCTACCCATGTGACGGTAAAAATAGAGTACTAGCCCCATTGTGAAGAAATTTCCCCAGGATTAGTTGGCCAAACATTTCCCTGCGCAAATTTGTGCTCACTTTTCTGCATCGAGTACAGTATATCGGTTGGTTTCAAACGCTCACGGAGGGAAATCGTTCGAAGTTGATGGGTTTTAATTCGGTCTATTAGCCAACGTTTTTCAGATGTGGGGACTCACGAATACTGCATTGCGATATCCCCGATAATGTCTCGTTAGCCATTCTCTATTCAGTAGGTTTTCCAAAGGTAACAACTGGCCGGGAGGTTAGTCAGCCGCATTTATTCTGATGTTATCTCATTTGAAGGATCACTGTACACGTGCCATTCGGTCATGTTATCCGATGGTATGACAAGAAGCTATTTTGTATTCACGCAAGATGAATGGGACTGATAGGGTTTTGGTGAGTGCTTTGATCTTCTTCCAAGTCAAACCGCGGGGGATATAATTTCACTCACAGGAAAATACCCATGGGGGTTTCTTGTTACCACAGAAGATTGATGCTGTGTAGTGTTGGTGTGGCGAGTTATGGAGAACTGCTCTGCCTTCATCTGCTTCTTACTGGTTTAAAAAATCCGCATATTGCTTCGCAACGGACTGTTAGATAATTCATCGTGCCGTAAATTTCCTTCACGTAGCGTTTGTTTTTGTGTGTTCCTTTCCACCTAGTTCTCACAACAACTGTCCATTCATTCCCCAAACTATCTGTGCACAAAAGACGTCTGGTTCTGGATGAAACGCACACTAAAAGCGGTGAGCAAAAGTCATGCAGATCCATCCAAAGAATGTGAGAAAATTTCAATATGATCGGCAAAGAGAATAGTTGGTATGAGTCGGTATATTTTTAACGTGCATAAGACTGAAATTCGAAGCGTAATCAGCACTGCCTTGTTGAATGCTAGAACATGGATTTTTGGAATGTTCAACTGCCCTAATGAGCGTCTTTTGAGTAACGCTCTTCAACAGCCCTTCTTAACCCCGGTCAGGTGATTGGCAGGTGGTCAATTGATATCTTGAAGTTGAGGAAGATGGGTTTTGACTGATAAGCAGCCAAATAGGTGATTGCTGTCCATCTCGGTTTTCTGATGTGGTGATACTTGCGGACCTACTCGTAGTGCGAAACGACTGTCTGTTCTGTGGGCACAGGTGTCAACACAACTACAACTGAGCACGAACTGGATGCTCTTCGGTTAGCCTGACCCCTCAAAGTTATTCTTCATTTTGCGGCTTCAAATGTGTGATCCGTAGTGATGGTTATTTTCAGTTTGTTGTTAGCAAATATATCATCTTTTCAAGTGTTGGCTGCGAGAGAATCGGTGTATTTTTGGCAATGACAAAATAGTTGAATAAAGCCTGTGCAAATGGACGAGGTGTCCCGGCAGCCGTTCAACTGTTGGATTCATTCCAATAGCTCTTCTTCCATTCGAACGCCATGAGATGTACAAATGTTTTGCGGACTATTATCTTGACTGTATCATGTTACGGGCTCAGTTACTAGCCAGGATGTCCGTTGTTCGGCCTCAATCCAGCACAACATTTGCTTCTGTCCAGGTTTTGGAAACCTGTTTGTATCCCAACTCTTGATTTTAATCGGACCACATGCAAGCTAGGCAGAAAAAGAACTTAGCACTTGATTGATCGGTAGACGAGTCAATGCGAAAATGGACTAGGCCAGCCAGCCTTATGTACATACACTCAGATTATCTGCCTCCCTTTGCGCTGATCTCAGACTGTTTTTCAATTTTTTCATCACTTCACTTACTTTTTCACTGAATGAAGACAGAAAATAGATACAAAGACACATACTTTGATCTCAAAAAAATGAAACATACTTGTCCTTACTAACCTGTCGTTTACAATGTCGCCAACTAAAATTAGCATTCGGAGCAAAAATATTCTTACTTAAACAATTAGCGCACACTCCTTCATGACGTCGAGAATTAAGGGACACGGAATACTGTGAAATTTGGAGATCCAGCGCGATTATCTCTCTGGCAAACGAAGCAAAACACCCGCATTCTTTATTTATTAGGATCACGGCTCTCCACTGTAGCTTGAGGTAATTGATCGCGGCTGTAGTGGAACCCACCACTACACTGACCAGAATTTCGTACGGTTGTCAGGTAACCTTGAAGATTTCAGAAGATGGTAAGGCTTGAGATCTGGATTTGTGAATATTAGTGGGTTCTCCAGCACGTCAATGAAAACGTCGCAGGCTTATTGAGATTACATTTATTGGCGGGTGTTCTTTCCGCTGGGCTTCACAACTCTTGGTCGTCAAACCTGAAAGTGTTTTCAGTGAGCGGTTGTGTGACAACGTTTCCCTGTTTGCTGATGAAACGTTCGTGAACCCCTTGCCAATCCTGGCAAACAGCTAAACAACCACCTGATCAACAACAAAAGATGGAACCGAGCGACATATTTTCAACTTCACTCCTATTGATCAAGCGATAATACTGTATTGGAAATGTTTTTATACCACCTTGAAGTCCCATCTATCTGTCTTCTTTGTACCAGCCAGATGTCAACATTAAGGTGATATCAATTAAACACGATGATCGTATTGTCACTTTTAGAGTGACTACCTCGAAGACTACCTCGATTTTGCTAGTGCTCTGGCGAATTGTATAGAATAGTAGCTCAAGCGCATGTATTGAGATGTACACACCACTGAAAATCAAACGTAAGGCAGATGTGCCAGAAGCAGTTGTGCCATGGAAATACTTAATCACGTGTTCACAGAAGAACCGGGGAATTATCAAGTATGGCATGGATTTTATTCCACTGCCTGGTGCACACCCACGGTTTCACGTGTTTCCTCCTAGATATTCTTGTTGACGACTCCCGGTGAGGATGCAAGTGCTGCATCTAGGCTTTATAGCATATAGTGGCCTCACTTGCAACACCTCATCTCCGTTGGCTCCCCTTTTCAATCCATTCGGTTGGAAATCAAATAGGACTTTATTTGTGATAAATCTACCACATGCCTGGTTCAACTTGATTACTCTTAGAAGATTCATGGGACCGACTTTGAAATTGCGACAAGGTGGGCTTTCGATTTCAGGCAACACCTGCTGATGCGTTAGAATAGGAACGCTCAATTGCCGCAAATGCTGTTGATCTCTTTCGTTTGGAGAGTTCTGATAGTTCCAAATTAGAGAACTGACCCGAGGTAGTTGGTCTATTCAGGATCATCCGGTTCGGTGACATGTAGACCCGGACCAAGGCTAGATAGATGGCTGTCTAGATAAAGTGTCCTTTGTTTCGATGCAGTCACATTCTCTGAGAGGAGGTCACAGGGAGCAAATAATTTCCACTTGTCATGCTGCGTCTTGGATATCTCAGACACTGTTGTGGTCTATCCCAACAGGCGAACATTTCTTATAAAACTGCCTTCTCGTGAATGACTCTGGGGATCACTCATTGAATTCTCCAAGTGGGTAGAATTATCCATCACATTCAAAGCGTATGTAATGGTTCATTCGACTGGAGTCAGAACACTACCTAGTGCCAGTAGTGAAATGAAATGGGGATAGTTCAATGGGTAAATCCTCTGAAGGTGTATTTTCTCTTATTATGATGACCTCCTTTGGTTAGTTGTATGTTCACTTGGTGGAAGTTATCGAGCATTTTACGTATGTAAATCGACCGACCCAAATATGCTACAAAGACTTTGTCAGATCTCGAAGTCAAGTTGCATCACTGATTTCGCTTGGGACTATGCTTTCATGGCTATCCTGGTGTGTTGACTTCCAAAAGTCTCTTGAAAAAGCTCATGGTAGGATCATCACTTGTTTGTGGTTAGAAACTACCTCGCTCGAATTATGTAAACATATGCTGTTTTAATTGACTGCAGGCAACGTCGTCTCATTCAAATTGAAATGCAATCGGAATTCCATAACTGGCACAAGAGTGAGAGGAACCACGCAAACCGTGCGCTCAAACCGACAGGCCCCGATAATGGAAGGGGACTTGCTGTAGATTCGTGTGCACTGCAAGTGACAAACCGATTAGAAACAACATAATACATTACTCATAAGGTTGTTAAAAATTCGTCGACAACCCACGACCGGTCATCACTTAGAAATCATAAGGTTGTAAAAATTCGTCCAAAAACCACGACCGGTCATCACTTAGAAATCTTTTGAATTCCCGGTAAAAATGGTCGGACCGCAAGGTCGTAGAACTCAGTGTGTATGTTTGTTGAGGATTATCAATCGTGGAGAGTGAAGCGTACTGGACTTTGAAATAAGAACGATACAGATGCCTGCAATGCATTTCCACCGTTCTGTTGGAGTTACAACAATCACAATATTCTGCACCTAACACTCTATTCACAAGTCGGCTCAGTAAAAGTTACATCTCGATATCTCAAATTTCGTACCAACTTATAAATGTAGCCGCCTTATGTTGAGCGTTCAGCTGATGAAGAACGCAAAGGAGATATTCAGCTGAGATCAATAGGCTATTTCATTAAAACCAAATTAGTATACGAATGAGAGTTGGTTAGAGTACTGCAGTTTTATCGATACTTTGCGACATTATGCGGCAAACTGTGTTCCAAGACCCACCTCCTAATTTCCCGTTCCCTCGGATTCACACGGGGTAAGTAGCGTTCAGGTGGAAACACATCTGTTTCAGAACCAACGGTAACCTTCACTACCCATTGTGCACTGACTTTCACCAGCCCTATTTGATGTGGCCGATCAACCCGGAACTGGCTACTAGCCCACAATCAAACACTATCACTCGTTATTAGTAACCAGATCACAAATTCCTGCAACCACTCTCTTGTTGGACATCACCCTCAGGTCATGGGGATTAGTAATACGTCACTCAAATCTGCAGTGAAACTAACTAGTATATTTCAATTTCAATAAAGCGTTGCAAAGTTTATTCTATGGAGATTACTCTGAGGCCATCTGATCAGGACTTAATCCAACTTTGTTTGATCAATTGATAATCCCTGGTGTGCATATTATATATATATAAGTGCGGACACACGATTCAATACTCTCAAGTAGCCTACATATTGTGATCGCACTATGAGTGTTCTTCAACTGTGCCTTTTATCCATTGTCGTGCTCTCTTCAGAGGTCAATGGTCAAACAACTGCAACGTGGGTAACCACTATGCTTGAACAGCATAACGAAGCCAGAGCAAATGTAAGCAGGTGTATTGTACCTGGCCTACCTCCTCCGAAGAGTCTGAAGCCATTGGTAAGTAGGTAACACTTTGGTTCACTACCATACGGGGTGAGCGTGTTGCACCTCAGAAAGATTGCACAGCCGAATCATAATAGAATTTCTTTTCGGCTCCAGACTAAGTGGTAGTGGTGTAATACATCCGGTCTTCAGAACAGTGTTTCCTGTACAAATGTCTCTTCTTCCGAATGCTTGGTTGTAGTCTAATCAGTGACTACCTAGGGTAAAATCTACGGCGGCCTTGTTCTGTGGTCCTTCATTCTAGATATGGGATGCCACTCTTCAAAGACAGGCTCAGCTACACGCAAGCAAGTGCACGCTCGATGAAGCTCCCATGAATGAACGAACAACTACGAGGTTCTCCAGCGTTGGTCAAGCTGCAACCACGGGTAATGTGGCGAAAAAGTAAGTAAACGTGTCTAAGTTTTAGCACGGTGAGAAATGACATGCACTGCTGTAAACCTTGAAACGCCAGGTACACTATATTATAATATGAGTTTATCCAAAAAGACATTCCGCGAGTATTCCCAATTGTCCTGAATGAGATTAACACCTATAATGGTGTTAACACAAAACGTCTTTAGGAGTTCAAATTGCCTATTATTACCATTAATTAGCATTGCTTTTTATATATTACAACCAGAACACCATTCTGGTCTATCCCACATACGTTATGCTTCAAAAAATCGAGATGTATAAGCAATGCATGTGTTTTGAGGAATGGTGAGATATCGCGATTTAGACTTGAATAAATGGTAACAACGGGACCGCTGAAATGTAGCTTTCCATGCTATGTGCTCGTCCTTCCTAGAACGATCACGTCGATTACCGATTACCAACGACCGCACACAACTTTCAAACAGCGTCCATCGAAGTCGATATCATGCAAACCATAAATGCACGTTTTATTCAATAGTACGAACTAAATGCTGTTCACAGAGAGGATGAGAGTTAAGCTCAGTTCCAACATGTTGAGCCACATATCAGATATGCTGCTGAAAAACTGTTTAGAAGATATGTCCCGGCCTCTAAGTAGTTGGTCAATAAATTTGTCAGTTTCTTCTTGAGAAAAACTTGCATTTGCTTTCTTTTTGTGGCCACAGTGTTTGAAAGGTATCCCACTGGAGTACAGTGTACTGTTAACATCAGCTGAGACATGCAGAACAATTAAATTCACGAGTCAGGAAGAAACAAGAGGAAATAGGCTTTTGGTCTCTTCTTGCAGGTGGGCTGGTTTCATAAGTATCATCACAAAAAATCATCTTTCAAGAGGTAGGTATCAGCGGTATTTCTAGGATGGTGGCTTCACAACACGAAGGTAAATTATGGCGGATATAAACATACTATACTTACTACAAGTAAGAATCAGCCGTGACACTGAACGAAATCGCGTAATTCCTGCAGCTGCAAACTTTTTAAAGAAACGCAATTGATTAATTACCGAGTAGTATTAGTAAATACTTTATTAATTATTCATTACTTATAATTATCATTCATAAATCCTTATCTCACTGGACATCCTGTGTTTCGTTGTTTCAACACAATCGCCAAGATTTCAACAATGATGTGAAAACCATGGTTATAGAGATATTTTGTTCCTCGGTTTTCCTGCAATTGCGTTATGCATTTTCTTTATACAGAGGAACACTTTTCACTTCCCTAAAACCAAAGTAATCACCTGGTCTGGCTAGGGACCGTTGTGCAATAAAGTGCAGACTGAATTTTTGACAGTAAATTGGTCTTTGAACATGACAAATGGTCGCGTGTACCACTGTACTCTTTTCCATTCGAACATGCTCAGGTGAAGTTACAGCCCCTAAGCCAGATAAACTTTTGGCACATCTAAAAAACACCATTTAGTGTTGATCAGCCACATGAATGAGACAGGAGGGCTGGGAAACTGCCAAGTCGCCCAAGCCTAGACAGGGGAAGTTGAGAGGCAGAGGTCGGGTACGAACCACGGTCAGTAAATTCGCGCTCTAACCAATTGGTCCATTTCGCCCCCAGTGTTGATCAGCAGTTTCCTCTGATCGGATGAGAAGAAATCCGGGAAATGTAAGATGCTGCGCTTTAAAGTGTTGCGATTAATTCCACCACCTTAGGTTAACTACGCGGACAAGCATTCTTTAAATGGACAAACGTGTGGCAACCACTCATCTGCCATTTCTAGCAGGTTCCCAAAGAATCAGTTTTGTTGTTATTTAAACACGTTAAGTGGCGGACAATTGTGCCGCCTTATTGAAAATACTGTTTCTTCAAGCTGCCCTAATGAATACAGCAGTATCGTAAACAATCCGAAAAATCACCCTCATAAACGGTAGACCAACGCAAAAACAGCTTATTTCTAACCAAGGCTTTCTAACAAGACTATTCAATTACTGATATTTATTAAAAAATATGGTTGATTCATTTTTACTGCTGAACACTCTGATATGCAAATCAGTGTATTTGTCGAGATGGTTGGTGGATCATGCAAAAGAACATCCGGATATTTCAGATAATCGTTAAATACCTGTGTTCCTTTAAGTTTGGAATTCGAGAAAATACGCAACCGTGTGACAAAAATTTACTTTTCCGTTCACACAGCGTATTCGCTAGATGGTTCAGTGAATATAAAAGACTCGACTTCAACACAAATTACTGCAATAGATGCCCCTGTCGTGATTTCAGAATGGTAAGTAATGTACCCATAGATTTTTTAGACCCGAAACAACTGTAATGGTTTCACTCGTTCGTCTGACCGATCTGTGATCAATTTTCAGCAGTCATCCAATACAGACTAAAAGTATGAAAAGCAGTCCACTTCACTAGGATCATCTGCCTCTGTCAGTTTCCATCATTTCTCAGAGGACTGGACGAAGTTGCCTGCATAGTAAAGTACAATATCTATGAGTTTCAAGAACTGTTTCTCTCTGGTTTATACCATACAGTCGTTATTAAACGACCTTGTGGTTTGCGATGAGGCCCCCATTTCCACGGTGCTGAACTTCTCCTTGAGTACCATCGGAATGAGAGCGACGATGGTGTTCACGATAGTGATGAGAGGGTTGATAGTGTGAAATGGGGGAATATGAGAGAACTGCCTTTAGTTATTCACTGCCAATGTGGCTGGAGCTGAGATCATATTTGTGGTAAAAATACATAAGCCTCTTTTTGCGCACCATCAGCTGATCTAGCAAGTAAGTCTAACAATGAGCAGTTAAGTCGCTTAGCATATGAGTACTGCTAATCAGCTTGACTATATATTCTGTCACACAATTTCTCATTTGAAGACAGTTACATACCAGTGGTTGTAACAACAGTATTATCTTGATTTGTGTTCCAAAATTTCCTCACACTACCGTCTTCGGCTTGTAGGCTCTCAGTGACCGAGTTACACATGTCGGTTGTGCCGTTGGAAACTGCAGAGACAATCCAGTTTCATCGGCGAACTTCGTAACGATATGCTTCTACGCACCATAGTAAGTTGTGGTCATTCGCGTGTAAGCAAAATCATGGCGTTGTAGAGCTCTTCTTTGTTTTTTACTGTTTTTCTTAGAGTTCCTCGTGGACAGCTGAGGGGAAAATGTAAAAGAATGACACCAAAATCTAGACATGAATGGCGTCCGTCTAAGGTGTTGTGTGAGCATTCTCTGAAACCGCACACTACTGCAGAATAGTCCACTGTGTTTGACAGTTTTGTTTCATACGTCTCGTCGTCAATCATTGGTGCATAGTGGTGTGGTAGTTCCTCGCGGTACTGCTGCCCGGTCAGTTCATCGCATTGGCACAATACTATCAGCGACGGATGCCACCCAGATTAGTAGCGGAACGTTTAAAACAATGAGCTTAACCCCAAGTTCACGAGCGGCAAGGTGAATAATGCCCGCTTGGATAAGCTATCGCTCCAGTTATCTTCCAATCACAGTATCCCCATCACCTGGTCACGTGCTGACTTGCTCCTCAAAGGACAAGCAAATAGGGGATTATTCTCAGTCCACTCAGTTTTAGTCCACTCAGACATTGTTGTTCTGTATGGTTGAATACAATGAGATTCATGTGTCCGATTGATTGACAGAAAAGGCCTCTTCTCTTTCCATAGTCCTCTCTTAATGCCATAGAACGCTTTTAGTAAATGGCCAAGAAGGACCTTACATAAATCCTTCCATTTCGAAGCAATCTGTCCTTAATTCTGTACAAATAATTTTCCGTTAACTTTAATAGCCAACCCGACAAAGATCGTCCGATTTATGAAATTGGGACGGAGGAAGATTGCATTCCTTAGAAATCTGGAAACTCGTTAGTCTTGTTGGTAACTTCGAACGAATCATTTTCGAAAAATATACAACTGCAATGTTCTGGGCCTTAATTCCTTGGTTTTTTTCGCGCCACAATTGAAATTTATAAAGTAGACTGGCCTTTTTTCATCGCTGTCATACGCCTAGTCGCAGTCCACCTTCGCGCTATTTATGATGGAAAAAGTGGAATTGTGAAATGAACAACAAAGAGTGGGTTGTGTGGGGACAAGTCACCTGGTTTTTCCCAGTTAAAAATTCTAGAACACGCACAATATTGTACAAAATGGGGGAATATCCCAACTATCTGGTCAACTGAAACAAGGCACGTTCTTTGTGGAGCGTATCCAGCTGACAGCGGCCCAAACGGTAGATTTACAATAAAATAAGCAACAAACTTCAATTCAGATTTCACCTTGTCACTGAAGCCAATCTTTGGTGAAGATGTCATTTGGCCATGAGCAGCTGTGCACAGTGCGATTGGACAAAACTGATCGGTGCTTACTTCCTGTCTCACACAAAGTAACGCAAAGCTTAGGTACTGCCATCTTGTCCAAGTCTAGAGGGAAGCATTCGAGATACGAAGAGGGGCCCTCAAATAGTAACCTTCCGGTCAGAAAGTTCACGCCTTAATGGCCGAGCCGTCCCGAGCTCAAAGTCAGAAAAATTCGGTTAAAACCAAGTTAATTTTCAGATGCTCGCACCTCATCATCTGTCTACAACTGAGTGTACGGGTTGAAAGTAACACTGATGGCAGCTGAGGACTGCGCGAACCTGATGAGTTCCAAGACTATTCTGCAACCTCATAAATCGTGTTTTTGTCAAACTTGTTCCATAAACTGTGATCTCGACTCAGCTGTCATTCGGTACCATGTCAGGTCAATAATGGTGAAAAACACCTGGCAAGTAACCGTTTGATTTGTTTTAAAATGAATGTGCATTCACACACTGCCTTCCGGACTATATACGATCCTGATTTGCTCAGCACTCTAAGGCCCACGAAAATGTGGGACTCCGAATTCCATTGTACGACGCACCAAGCATAGCTTTTCGATTTCACAACCCACTGATCGAGCCACTTGTTGAAGTGACATACACGTAGAAAAGAAGGAAACGTTTACTAAAACTAGACTGCGTGACTGCCACGATAGTTTCATGTTAACAGCTGGATCACAACACCCAAGATATAGAGAAAAATTGGAATAACTAAGATGTCGTAATATCCAGACAAGTCCCACTTGGATTGACAAAGTGGACCACGGTAATTGAACAAATGTGCCAACTTGCAGGTTATTAAAAAACAAAAAACATGTCTCTTCCAAGACTACTCATGTGGTCTATGAAGGTTCTCTGAAGCCAACGGCCACCTCACCTTCCTTGGGGCTTGTCAGACAGTCCCCGAATCTCTATTATGCTCGTTTCGTATAGCAACACGAAATAGTATGTATGTATCTACAAAGACTTCTTTGCGAGTAAAATTAGAGTTGAAGGGTCATTCAGCTAAATCCAGTTGAAATCGCTCCCGTTATATGCTGAGTGTGATGCGAGGTAGAAACATAACTGAAGCAATAACTAACTGACCACCATTACTTAGCAACAAAAACGGAAGTAACAATGGGAAGGAGAACTTTCTCATTCCACCATTGAAAGTGCGTGTGTTGGTTAATGGCATTGCTATCACACAAACTGATTGACTATTCGAACCGATTACTCCACGCCTTGCAGCACGGTGAAACAGACAGCAATATTTTAATAGGTCAGCTTTTAACAATTGCCAACAGATGTGAAGCAACCATTATGATCGGTCTACTTTAAAATCTTTTGACAATTTTCAGTGAAATGTTTGCAAACTCATGAACTTTTCAATTTTGGAGTGGGAGTGCGAACGGAAGGCTTTTACCATCAAACTGTCATCCGGAGCGCTCCAGGGCCTATATGATTATCTTTGCACATATCTCGAAACCATAGAGGACATAGGATATAAGGTTATTCCGATAGCCAGAGTAGTGCCATTACATAGCCCGATGGACTTGGTTGATCACTACATTCGACGGAATGACCGATTCATGGCGCCGTTCAGTGGCACTCAGAACAATCGGAATTTTCCAGACTTGTCGTGTCACTTATTGGGCTACTGAAAAAAAATTATCTCGACATTGCGCATATCAAACTAACTAAAACATTAGGCAACCTTGTGTAGAACATTCAGCTAAAGAGAAGCATCTTAAACAAGGAACTTGCCCGAACTTAGTTGAGCCTTCCATCAAAACCAAAATTGCAATCAAATGAGATTAGTTGAGGAACGTTGCGGTTTTTTGTTCGAAATTATCACCATTACCTGACTCACTGTGTTCAAAGGCCCCTTCCTAGTTTCTCATTCCTTCAGGTTTACACTGGCCTAAGAGCGTTCAGGTGGACGCATACGCGGTTCAGAACAAGTTGTATCATACAATACCCATTGTGCGTGAGTGGGCATCATCCTAGTTCGATGTGGCCCATCACATCGGAAATGGCAACCAGGGTAATTTTGATACTGCTGATGGGGAAGGCATGCGGGTAGTATGTTTTTTCTTGTAAATTTGCTTTGCGTCTCTTGAAAACGGAGATTTCTTGCGGAGATTGTAGAGTCGCTTTGTGGCATTTGCTTGGATTTGAGCAACAGTCAATGAATATCCAGCAAGGTTGAGGAAGACGCGTTTAAAGAGAGGATGGATATTCAGCTTTTGTAAACAAAATGCATATGAGAATTTTGCTTCCCTGTCCAACAATCTGTAACTGTTCGGTTGGCATTTTCTAATAAATACCTCCGCAATGAAGGCCTTCTTCCTTTTACTAGTACACCATGTGGAACATCTGAGATCTGTACACGTTCATCGAATATTTTCCAAAATTAATAATAAAAACAGAGTAAAAATTCCTTCAACCTCCCTCTACTTATCACTCACCCGAATAAATCATAATCCATCAGGTCAGTCGGATTAGTAGAATATCAATCAGAATTTGCACCGACAATAGTCCAATTTCAGTAATGGGCTGCCAATTTTCCTTTTGGGAGATTAATCTGGGGTCATCTGATCAAGCAATATTTAACACAACACAATCACCCAGCAACAAGAACAAAAGAAAAGCACTACCAGTGGTCAGCTTCGACCAAGAACAATCTGGGGATCCTGCAAACAGGCCTCGGGATTGCGATCCTGGATGGGCCGGTATCGATTGGAAGTGTTTAACAACCGGATTCTGACGATAATCGAATATCAGCTTTCGCGAAACCTTTGAACAGGACTTCTGGCTGCATGGCTCATCAGAGCTAGATGCAATGGACCTTTCGCTAGGGTTGTAGGAAGTAAAAAACCGGAAGCAGGCTGTGTAGCATTTTTCAACCTACATAAATAGCAGGTTGTGTCATCAAGGTTTCGTACTCGGCCTTGTACTGAAAGTTCTTGAGCACCGACAAAACATATCTGCACCCCACTAATTAACACGCATTTCTGAAATACCTAAACTGCATAGTCACTTTAAATCCGCTTTCTAAAACACTTTGTGAATGGTTATTCTGTCTAGTGCTTTTTGTCATCGGATTCACAGAAGATATTGAGGTCTACTCTTATATTCTTATCTGTGAGACAATATTGCACAAACAACCAAGAAGCGGGAGAATGGAGAACTTGAAAACAATCTTCCAAGAATTAAACCAAAATTTATGAGATGAAATAAGACTATTGCACACAGTGCACCGTCGAATTGACCCCACACAGCGACACTGGTAGGGTCTAAAATCGCGCTCTTCTTGGAAGTGACCGCCCCTTGGGAAAGCTTGCTTTGAGCGTTACCCCGAGAAACTGTTTTGCTCATGGCTCGGTCGTAAACTGACTGACGTAAACAGGACTGCACCGGAGTGCTATCGGATTGATTCACCCGAATAAAGCGTTTAAATTATTTTTGCATACGACAAGCAACAGAGCGTACAGTTTGTATTGGTAAATGCTTGTTAAGTGATTTTGACTACATATGCATTGTATGATTATTTCAACAACCAATCAGAAAACAGACAACCGTAGCGTAGAAAATGACTTGCCTCAGTTGTATTTGGGAATTCTACAACACGCTGCTCTTTGACTCCCACCCCTGAGCAATGATCCACTACTTAGTTGATTTCCACAGAGGTAGCCCTGACGATGCGTAAGCAGTTTAGTCCAAAAGGAACTTCAAACACCCTGAAGTCCTTCAATAATTCGATGTCCGTTTTTTAATTCTTTGACCGATGTTGTCACTATCTTTCGGTTGAGTTGTGCCTTTGACGCTCCATAAGACCGGTGACGATCAGAGTACCCTGGAGCAGCCTAATTTGGACGGCGTCCAAAGGCCATCTGAGCAGACAGGTAGTTAAAGCCTGCTCACTCAGAAGATTTTCATGAAGAGCAAAGCCTCATCAAACAGGACCAATCCAAAAGTGTGGAAGAACTTCAGCTTGAACAGTTGGACTCTCGACCGTTTTGTTCTAAAATGGTGCCACATGTTGATCTAAAGGCACTACCAGCGGATTTCCGTTCCTGTTGACAATGTATCGAAATATTGATCACTGGTGTGCATTAAGTACTTGTGAATCAGATTCCAGTGTGACTGGAGTGCGTACCGATCAGCAGATCACATCAAGTTATATCCGATTCACTTTGAATCAGTACATAAACGCAGGCTGGTAAGAAGGATATAGCAACGCAACCACTCGCCGGCAGATTTCTCACTACTCGTGAGGCAAAGTGTGCAAGCAATCGCCAAATTGGTCGAACAGCTGAGGAAACATCTGATCTACTGTAAGCACATTTCTTTCAAAGCAACTTGTCATTGTATACATCATTGTATTTGCACAAAAATTGTTTTCTAGCAGTGACTGGGCAACCCGCCTTTTGAGAGCTCTTCTCTTAAGAGGCAGCCTGTATTTCCAGATATAAATGAATTTGGAATTGTGTCATGTGTTTTCGCAAGGACACCGCGGTCAGGATGGGGGTCTGCAACCATAGGTAATGCTGTTATAATTCCGAATTTTAGGAATTTTAATAATTCCTGACTAAAAGCGAAACACAGTCAACGGAGGGTGCGCCTTTATTGGAGTGCAATAAGTGTCAGAGTATCACGAAGGTAGATGAACAGGAATCCCTGATATCCGTTGTTCTTTCACAGATGTGCGTTGAAAGTCGTCGAAACTACGCTTCCTCTGTACGCTTCGTAAATAGTTGGCGATAGTTCGTGTAAGTGGTTCCAATTTGCTGTTCGAATGTCTTAGTTGGCTACCAGCCGTACCCAACGATGATAAGCACCTGGAACGATTTCATATCAACGTGATAAATCTGTCTTTCCTGAGATTCGTTTTCAAAAATATTCGCCTGCTTCCGAAAACACCCGGCCAGAAAATACAAGAGCATCTCTCCTGGTTACAAGTCCGAGACGGTGTGCTGAGATATACGTGCACTGGTGCGTTTTTTGGGGGGATTCTCATCTAACCGTCGAAAAATGTGTGTTATGGTTAACGTCGTTGTTATCACGCACATCGTTTGACTGTTTAAACTGATTACTCCAGTCCTTGTAACATGGTGAAACAGACAGCAATATTTTTATAGGTCAGCGGGCAACATTTGCCAACAGATGTGAAATAACCATTGTGACAGGTCTATTTTGAACTCCTTTGACGTTTTTTTTCAAATAATTCAAGTCATACATATTTGGGTTTTGCGAGTTCGGTGATAGTTTCTTCAGGAAGGGCCCAATGAGTAGTAGTGCAAAACGAAGGTTGATACCATCATTCTGAGAGTTCTCGGACCCATATGATTTTGCTTGCACATGTCTGGCAACCAGAGAGGATGTGACAAAATATTATCCCCGTAGCCAGTCGGCTGTTACTATCTAGCCGGACTGGCCAAATTCAATACCAAATTCGACGGAACAACAAGTTCATGTGATTTCTTGATGGTGTACAACTCTTGCGGATAACGAAAACATTTCGCGAGCCCACGGCCGATTTCACACTTCTTTAGTCTCATCAACTAGGCGTGGTGCATTTGTTGGAGAATTTACACAAAACAGGAAATGGATTATGTGCACTTGGCCAATGCTCACAATGTCTACATCATCACTCCGACAATTTAGTTGAAAGTCAATTGTCTAATGAGCATGGCCTTTATTGCCAGTGAATAAACGCAAACCACAAAATAATATGAATTCTTAATCTGGTTGACGAATTTTCGTTACGAGGAAGCGATGTATTAGCCATTTTACGTGATAGATGACAAACTTCAGTGGACTTCCTCATCTGGTCTACTGGGGGCAACAGCAACAGAAATTCATATATAAACGGTATCGCTATATATTGGAAAACCCTTTTTCCTTCTACGTTTTATCCTCTGGATTGGTGGACTAATTTTGGAGAGATATTTTACCATTGGATAAATGTTCTACACGTCTCGGAATGTTAGTATCTATTTAGGCAGCAAAGGGTGCCCATTATCCGCACGATGCTCTCAGCTATAAACCCTTTACAATTAGAGTAAAACTGTCTAAGCCAAAATATAGCATTTTATTGCGCATGTGCTCAAACCAGAAACCGTTTTAATCTACTCTCCTATTTTGCAGCTCACCAAATTCCATTTTTCACAGGAGCAACCGTGCCCCTGGCTGAAAAGTCTTGTGGGATAGTTTCCTAGCATCGCTGAGACCCCAGGATACTTAACTCGAGCTTAAAAGTTTTGACTGTTACTCCCAGCTCAGTTGCACGATAGCTTCGGTCCATCAGGGACACGTTATGACTTTCGAAATTTCGACTCCATTGTGCGAATACTGAGAGCCGCAGCAAACGGGTTCTGAGATATAAACACGCCAATCCGTAGCCGGCAGATGCTCGTTTCTCCAAAAACATTTTGGATCGAACAAGAAATTCGGCTTACAAATTGTTGCACTTTGTTGCTTTGTATGCTCGAACCAACAGAAAAAAATAATCTGCCTTAATCTCTAGCGCCAATCTACCTGAAAAACCAGTAAATACGCCACGGTGGCACCATCAGTGCCGAATGGTGGTGAATGTGGCGCATAAAGCTTGGCATCGGTGGCTCCAGTGGACCAATGGTGCCAACGTAGAAGAAAAGTAGTGCGAATTCGTTGGCTTCCTTCAAACACTTTTTAAAACGGACGAGGCTAACGGTTGCAGCCCTGAATTTGCTGAGGCTTAAATACCGGATAACTGACCGCGTCCAATAATACTCAGTTTCACCACCTACCCCCATGGCACCTGAGCCGTACCTGAACGACATACCAAATCACCAATGGTGTCGTGCTTACGACAGCACACTGCTTGGTCAAATGAGAACAAAATAATTGGTTAAATGTAAATGTGTTATTAGTAATAACCCGCCCCAAGACGGCCATCTCATAAAGAAGTTTTGGGTTTCCAGGAGTTACAGCAAACGGTTCCTTGAATCAAGACTGAACTGTTTGTTCTACAAAATCCCCTGTGACAATCGAGTGTGTGGCAGCAGAGTATACAGCACATCAAGCGGTAATTGACCCTGCATTCATTAGCTTTGGTAGATCTGTGAATGGGATAGGTCTTTTATTTTCGCCTTTTGACCAATTTGGTTGGTCTGCGAACGCAGGGAGAAAATGCGCACGTAGCATGTTCCTGACTGACAAACAGAGTAAAGCAATGCAGTCTCGAAAGAGAAACAACCTTTTGACAGATACACTCATTTAAAAACCAATTTGTTTTTTTTTCACGGGGAACTCAACTAAATCTTTCGTTTGTGATATTCTTCAATCGAATGTGCTGCTTAAAGGCTGCCTCCTGTTTCATTTGGCACGATATTCGAAAAATCGCAGTATATTTTCATAAAGGGAACTACTCACTCGCCTACCTGATAAACCCCAGGGAGGGCGAAACCGGTAGTGGACTGTCGGAGAGTTTTCAGCAATCTTGTGAATAGTTTCCTTTAAGAAAAGTTCTGGCCGGGGTAAAGACATACGTTGATCGTTCGCTGAATACCACATCCAACAATCTAACCAAGATAGCATCCAAATCTTCCATTATGGTCATTCTGCTCATCTCTTCCAAGTCGCACTTATGTACTTGTTGCATGGATGCATAAGAAATGACGCATTGCTCGACATATTTCGGCCGCACATCCATCTTTTCCAAACAAGCCGACAACTTCCAGTATTCGAACAATCAATAAAATCGTGATACTAACTCGTTTTGGAAGATATCGCCTCTGACACCTTTGTCACGCAGTTCGCTTAAAGATGAATAGATGAATAAGAATGAAGTGTACCTCTGGAGGTAGTCTGGATGCGTAGGATAGTTTGGTTGAGTAATCAGATTTAGAAAAGCTACCGAAACTGCATGTTTCCTCACTGGAGCTGTCAGTTTGTTCAGTGGTCCGCAGGTGTGGCAGCATCATCATCATTTCTAAAAGAAATTGCAGCCGCTGACTTGCTCAATATGGGAGGAAAAAATCGTGGGGGTCAAGTAAGCAAGCTTTTTGAAATCCTCTGGATTCGTTTTTTCCATCACCATTGAGTGAGCGCTTGAGTTTGAATTATCTGAACAATTGACTGATCATTACTGAAAAGCAGGAAATAAAAAAATTAAAAAGTAAAGAAATTAAAATAAAAAAATTCGTATAAAGGGCGATGTCAATCGAAGCCGCAAATACCACAGCTCCAACGCAAAGTAAATTGTTTAAACTCTGCGGCTTTTCAGAGCCCGAATTATTACACCCGTGTCGGTTCTCCCATACATCGCTGTCTCCTCAGAGTAAACAGACCCGGGCAGACAACTCATAAACACACCTTTGTCTTATCGCTGTTCTGAATCTGAAAACAATCTATGTAAGCAAAAACCGCCACCTGAGCGTACTTTATTTCCTTTCCACCGGTCGACGATCGTCGCAAGCTGAACGAAATAGAGTAACGAGTGAGCGGACGACAATATCCGTAGACTCAAACCGCTAATTCCCCTGAAACCCTAGTATGAACGAAACAAAGTTTAACATCAAGTTTTAGCATTTGATTGTGCTTGTTCGAAACCCTAAGTCTCCCGCAGGCAGTCGCCGTTTTGCTAGAATTTTTCTGAACGTACTCAAGGTCTAGTTTGGGCGCGGAATTTTACATTTTTAATGACTGCTAAGGACCCGCCATGATATTTACTTGGGGACGGTGCGAAAGTTTCCGGAGAAGGTGGGTTCTTTGAGCGTTTTCGTCTGCGTTGGATTCGGACATATTCTCAGGACTAATGAACAATAATGACGCCCGCGCTGTACGCGCGAGCTTAAAATGGAGCATTTATTCGCAACCAGCATGGGAAGAAATTTTCTGTCGTCCCAGCAGGCGTCCCTCTGAACAAAGCCAAGGGATCCGTCACCACTGGTAAGTTTGCTAGTTTTTCAAGATATTCAGCATGCTGTATCGTGTGCACGGCAAGGCTTTTTATTCACCAGTATACTGACTCCTTGATACTGTCTTAGAAAAAATTAGTGGATTTATGGACAGAACGAGCAGACAGTACGATAGGGTGCCCAAATCTTTGAAGTCCTGGTACAAACTTAATTGATTGGGCGGTCTTGTAGGTGCATGTTCCATGCTAGGTAGGGAAATATTTGGGATATGCTGAAATACGAGAAAAAAATCATCAAACACTGCGGCAGTCGCAGTGTGGTCATCTTTAATTCTGAATGCACAGCTGATTCGGCATGTCTGAGGTTCAGACGGCAGTGTCCTCCATAAGGATTTAGACGCTTCAGAGCGGCGGTCATCGGGCTTTCACGTTACCCTTAATGACGAAAAGTGCGTCCATATTTCGTTCGGAAGACATTACGAGGATAGATACTGAAAAGTATCTGGGTATCTGGTTCTTTTGAAACATGTCTTTCTCACTACTCCGTGAACAATCGGATTAAGAGATATTCGCCGTTCTACGGTCGATTCGGCGAAGCCCCCACTTTATTAGTCGCAGGGACTTCCAAATACTCCATGGGGTTCACCTCAGACCATTTCCTGAATATACAAACCAAGTTGCATAATCGGGACACCAGAGAGACGCGACTCTCATAGATCGTATCCCACGAGCTGCCGGACTTAAATAAGTTGACCATGAAACGCTTTTCGCAGTGCTTGTCCGATATTTCCTGGAGTATCTTCGTCTTCTTGTGGACCTGATACTTATTTAAACCCTGTTTGGATGAGGCTTGGCCAACAGGTTACACACCGTTGACTCAAATTACCACTGTGAGGACATGGCTAGAATATTTTTTACGTTCAGAGAGGACACCTTTGTCAGGCATCAGTTCTTATTTCGGGTAGTTGGTGCGTGCAATATGCTCCCTTCGACTGTTGTTCACGCTGCAACCAGCACCCGTTTTTTAGAAGGCTTATTAGTCGAAGGCTTGGGTTGGCTAGTTTATTGCACCGCGCTCAGAACTTAAAGGGCAGTACTGGACCCTTTTTGCCCGTGCCTTTCAGGTTAATGAAAGCTACTGACCGAAAATGGCAGACTCGACCCGGGAAGATTGAGCTAAAGTCTCGGTCCTGTGTATCAGTCGGTGAATCCTTGAGTATATAGGCTAAGGCGCTGGTTCAACCCTTCACTATGCTCTGCGGTATTGTGGAAAGTTTTGGTCAAATTTATGTAAGCTTTCGTTCTGTGAATGAGGCCAATCGATTTGGAAGGTAGTGAGTGTGGGTTTTAATTGTCTAATGTGTCTGGTCAAGATTTGATTTAGAAAGTCTGAGTGCAGTTGAGGAGAGGCGGAATCCATATACCGCTAAGAAAATTGGCGCTTCCGGTTGCAAGCCCTTATGCTTTTTTGCAATGCTAAAACTTAAATCCTGTTGGACTGTCTGTGTACAATTTTTCTGTGACATGACACATTCGGATGCTAGAGAAGATGAGAACTTCCTGCCAACCTGTACGACGATCAGTGCAGCCGACGCCTGGAGGTGCTAGAGCTAATTCAAGCTGCTGGAACCCAGAATAATTCTAAAGAACCGGGTCAGTTCAGTCGTACTGGCAAACTTATAATAAAGGCACAAATATGCTTGTATATGTCAACTGTGATTGTGATGGTAGCCGTGGGGGAAGGGTGAATAGCATAGTCTGCAACCCGAACGATGGTTGGCCACGTCTTTATGCTACCCAATTGAGATATCTAGTTCAAACTCCGAGATCGTTCCATTCAACTTTTCTGCTGAAATGTCCATTCGTACGAACACTTACCATCCTTGAAAAAATAACCTGAAAATCTCAAAGACATCAAAACCTTGAGCAGTTGGAAAGGGTGTGGAACCTGTTGATATATAGTTTTCTCAAAAGGGCTCGGAGAAATTCTCACAGTTGTATAGATGTAACACACGACCCATAAATTGTTGAAGACTCTTCGACAACCCACAACCCGTTTTGCCTTTTTTTGGGCTCATCACGTGAGCGCACTTTCTGAGTTTCCGTCAACTTTGTGTTCTACTTCAACCCAAACTGCACAAAATTGGGAAGGCTTGCTCATGTGAAAACCAAATTTGCTTACTTGGAAACCAGCGGAAACTCTTCTTTATGGTGTTCCCAAGCTACGAAATGTGCTGCCTTAGGCCGCCTCATGCCTCACTTGGTAGGATACTCAAAATACCGTAATACTTTTTAAGAGAACTATTCAGCTTGTTTTCAGGGTTTTCTCCCTTCAAAAGCAAACAGACATGTAAATAGGTGTAGTTCGCCAATCGTAGGCAATACGGGTTCAAGTAGAACATACGGTTAATTGAAACTCGGGAGCTGCGCCAAGATGTGCGAAACCGGTCGTGGGTTCTCCAAAGGTGTTCAGAAACCTTAGGAGTAGTATGTTACGTCTATACATGTATCTCGATATCTCGTATGCCATGCCAACTAAAATATGAGGCGGTCTGGTGCAACGAATTTGGTTGCTTAAAGACATAAAAAGCGAGACTTCAAGCTGGTTTCCAAGTTAGTCTTCCGTCGTTACCACACTGGTATGCTACTACCAATTGTTTCAGCACTCTTGGAGACGTAACGTGCTCACTCATGCATACTACACTGGTGAAGCCTCCATCAGTGTCATGGTTCCGCTTCTCAGCCCCAATATTCTAGATATGATCTGACAACTTTTATGGGAGCCAACAGATCGAGCCAATAGATCAGAAGTTGGGCAACCCGTTTGCTCTGCGCTTTAGACCACAAGTGGAGGTCGTTAGGAATGTGTCGTACTTCATAGATCCTGTAAAACTGAGTCATTTTTACTTCATTTACTGAATTAAATTCGTCTACAAGCTGACGGAATACTATGGGTCCTTGCTCTCATTGATTAGGAGACAAACTTTTCGAGTTTTCTTCAATGCAAAAAGAACTGAGGCCCCAATTTCCTGCATCCACTTGAAGCATCTTAAGACAGCGTTCTTGTATGGCATGCTGATTTGAATTCTCTAGTAGGCCTTTTCAATTCTTGTCCTGTTTCACATCAAATCAAATGATTTCGATCACAAGTCTTACTTTAAGTTTACCGAATCAACAACTACTACGTGCATTTCTGCAGGCTGTGTTGCACGTCACCAAACAGGATAGTGGAATCATTTTGTCGGCTTTGCAATCGAGCAATAAAGGGACTGCAAATATTACTGATTATTTTCAGCGAGAAGTTGGGCCACGTTGACCGAATGAAAGTATACGAATGCCAGCTTCAACACACCGGTTTAACAATTGCTGATTCCAAACGGGATATAGGAACGGACCTAATCCACGACTTGACGTTTCCACGTTTCTATTGTTTTACTATGCTATTCATATACCGCATTTGGACGATTTTACTTTTGGGGTTTTACGCGCAACTCAATGTTGCCCAAGTGATTGCTCGAAACAATCACTAGTACTTAACTAGTGAGACTGCAATAGCTTCTGTGTACCGGTTTAGAAACTGAAAACAGGACACCAAAGTTTACACTGATTCAAGGGACGAGATAGCGAAACCAACGTGCTGATTAAAGCTGGACGTAAGATGAGGCGGTCGTAGAGGCGGTCTGTGATAAGGTTAAAAACAAAAAAAGTAGTATAGGCACAAAACGGAGATTGTCGTTTTACACAATGAGAATAAAAGAAACGGAATAACACCACCCCTAAAATCCAGCCCTTTTAGATTGATGACAATGACCAGTTATTTTATTTAGATCAGAGAGAGGCATAAAACATGGGATCATCCTATCTAGTGAGTCTCACCTGAGGCGGAATAGTGAAGAATTTCAGCCAAACGCGGTTAACCTTGAAGGGTTTTGCAATGTTGATCAACAGCCCAACTGAACTCTGGGCTGGATGTGTCACCGGATACTCAGAGGACAAATGTCATTAACCAACCGTTCTTCTTCAGTTTGTTTGATTTTTCCGATCGCACTGCTAGGGCACACAAAAAAGGTTAACAACACTAATTTGTTGCACGCAGTGAGCTTTGCTCAAGCCCTGTCCTCTAACAATGGTTCACTTTCAAATATATTTTGGTGAACTTCCCAGTTCAGATTGTGGCCTAATGTCAGCATCTTCCAAACAAATCCAGTTGGAAGCGCTTCTGCATTTGTCATTTTCGAGCTAGTACTGGATGTGTTTGATTTCGAGTAGTGACATACCCAAGACTTGCATTTCCAGAGAAAGGATGGCAGATGACTGATTGACTAGTTTTGCAGGCGAGTGAACTCCACGACTGGATGAAGCTTTGATCGTTGGTACGTTGAAGAAAGGAAAAGAGCAAACGGCGAACGGGCATCCGGAGATGGAGATTATTCCAATAGAAAGATTTCTGTTTTACAAGATTTTCTATTCCTTTGAGTGCTAAAGATCAACTTTAAAGTAAGCCAGCCGTTTTTCATTGTGAATTTACTTCCAACAGTGCTATTTTGTAAGTTGCATGTTAATAAAACAGTATTAGTATAATCAAAACTGTCAACGTAATTATTCCCTTGTCACAAAATCTCATCTACTGTGGTAAGGTGCAAGTCAGTCTCAAACACTGTCACAGCCACTCTAGTTAAATTCGATTTTCCTAACTTTCTGGCATCCTATTATAAAGGGTATTTTATAGGGTAATTGTTCCAGGATGGAGTACAAAACTTCAATATCGAGGTCTGAGAAAAATAGCCAGTTGTTTAATCATAGGGATACTTCGGAGAACGAAAACGGCTTTAGATGGACCTCCATCCTAAGAGCCTAGCTGTTTTAAAACAAAAAGAAATATTCTTTGCTACCTTAATAAAAAGGACAATGGAAATTCGCTCGGATGCGAGTCATGCAAACCATGCGATTGAACACACAGCCTGTAAAAACCCTCACCTGAATCAGTAGCATTAATTGTGTTGAGACGGAACCTGTTCGATTTTCTAAAGCTACTAAATGGTCATAACGTTTTCTCGCCGAATCCTAATATGCATCAAAAGTACCTACGGTTCAGAAAACTTACGGTTATGCATCCGATCAGAACATCCCCTGATAATGAACCGAAAGGACAATATCTCGCGGCCCGCAAACAGCTTGTGTGTTTACGTATTTGAATGCCTACGCAATGAATCATACATTGATCGTGCGACAAAATACTTGCATGATAGGACCCATGATCGCTATCCAAGTTTCCAAACCGGAGGATTTAGAAAGTTAAATCAGCTCTGTATCGTGTTTCAGATTCACCATTCCTATGCATTCCACAGCCACCTGCTGGAGTGACTTCAGGGTTCTGCTTGATTTTATTCAATAAATTAGTACGGAAATCCGCCTCTTTTGTTGATCGTAGACCACAGACGTGAATGGGGCACTTGTTTTGGTCACTTGTCATTTTGTGAAAATTTGACCACTTAATTCCCTCTTCAAACAATTTGAAAAGCTAACCCAGCCCTCATTTTCTTTTTTGCACATCGTAGAACATTTGCAACGAATGTTGGAAATAGATGGGGATACTACAAATATTTGAGACAACACTGTGACCACTTCGTCGAACCTTGGACCCGCACTGTTCTCCGGAAGAATGAAGCTCAAAAGCTTTTCGTGCTCTGCAGAGCCCACGTATCGAAGCATGAAGCGATTTTTCTTTTTTTCCGGGACATTACCATATCAATATAAAACATATCGTCATATTTATGGAACCAGAATTCAAAAGTTAATCCAAAATGGGCATCATAATGGAACCAACTGATATTCTGCATCAGAGTCTCCGGTGGAGAAATGTTTTCTGGTGCGGATGATATTGCGATTGACTGCTTTACAAATTCTGCGACAACGTCTCGATCAAGTTACCTTGATACTTTTCAGATTTTACTTGCGAATTACTGCGTTTTTTGTTTTTACAATAGGGGTTGCATTTGTTCGAAACTGACCGCCATGTTTGTGTTTTGAAACGAAGATAACCCGTCGCAACTGTTGTGTCTCTCCACCTTCTCTAATGCTACCGGGTCAAAGAAGATGACATGAAGGCGGTCACAAAAACTGTGTATTATTGCAAATACAGAGTAGTATTTATAGTATTTGATGGCCGATCGGCTTTCAAACAACCAGGGACTCCTGCTCGCCCACACCGGTTCTCGAGCGGTTGTTTCTTTGTCTCTGGCCTTCTGTGCGCTTGTGTACAGAGTGCACATGTTGCCTTGGCCACTGGGTGGGCGTGGAATGCGTGTGTACTTTCCGACCTTTGCTCCGTCACATGATGAATCAGACGTGTGAGGTTACTCATACGGTACTGTGTCACCGCACGATTGTTCCGCCTTGGATTAGGTTGATGCGCAGCACTATTACTGGCCCTTGGGTTTAAATTTTGCTCCACAGAGTGAACGCATGCTGCTAGACGTTCAGTCCTTAACCATGATTTTGAGAATTCAAGGAGGTTGTGAAAAACTGTACTTTCTAGGAAGTTGCTTTAGCGCTGATAGAAGTGTGACGTATGAGACGAACGCGAATACCTCAATGACTAGGATTTCGTTTTTGACTTTGTACACTTGTGGCTTCGGAAAAGCATTTCATTGGGTTTCAAGGGGTGCGTGAATCGAATTACAGGTCAGGCTGTATAAATATATAGCTTCGAGACTAGGTCTTTCGGGCGGTGTGCCTACGACTTCTTCATATCTTCGATCGCCGATGCCACACAAGTACAGCTGGCATCGGCGGGAGCGGGCGAAATCCCAGTGAGATGGTTGGGAGGCGGGTCATCGGCTGGAGAGACCGCATTTTACGCAAAGATTGCATGATGCAGTGCAAGCTACGACGCCCAGGACACTGGTGTTAGACATACCAAATTTCTGCCCATCGAGACGAGCACTATTGTTCTCTTCTAAATTGGGGTGGCAGAAAAATGGAATTAAAAGAAAGAGTTCCTGGGAGAATAAGTAATAAATCGAGGAATGGTGATTATTTCTTCTAAACCCACTTGACCTCTTAGATTATGGTATTGTCCAACACATGAAATAAATTCCAGAAGATAAAGTCCACCATCTCAGAATTTCTACCCTCGTTAGTCCCTTTGTTTGATTTCCTTACCACACCTCTCGCTGCATACATGTACCGATTTGTTCCCTCGTACTATAATAGCAAATAATAACAAGCTTAAAGCGTCCTTGGTCGCTAATTTACATCATGCAAATCTGCTCCTTCCCTGTCCCATTTAATCGCCTGCTGATACCATCCTAATTAGGGTAAACGTTCAGTTCTTCTCAAATTTATAGACCCTATCCCATTTGATGCCTCCTAAAACTCAGCAAATCTTAGTGAACCCATACCATTGCCACTTACCCAAGGTTTGATCTGCGGCAATTCCTTTTCCGGACAACATGTTTGACTGTTATTCACTCTAACTGATTTGTGAGCGATAACCGAAGGGATCCCAATCAGGACTAAATGAATGCCTGTGCTCTTACATCGAACTTGCTCTCTCTCTCTGCGGGTTCCCGTGATCAACCCGAAAAATCCCGCTGCTCACGGAGTTGCACATTCCAGCCCAATCAGGCCAAATATATCGTCCGTCATAAAGCCGTCCAGAAACCGAAATTCGTAGATGCCATAGTGGCACGACACCCCCATACCCAAGGTGGTTACATACCCGCAAACATCCCCTTACCCTTGACTGTGCCGGCTTATTCCCTCGTTCACCTGCGACTACGGAGACACCCTTTACCCGACCCCAGCAGCCTCGAAACGCGTCCATTTTAGTCTGTTGAACCTTCCG
This sequence comes from Opisthorchis viverrini, assembly GCF_000715545.1. Lineage (NCBI taxonomy): Eukaryota > Metazoa > Platyhelminthes > Trematoda > Opisthorchiida > Opisthorchiidae > Opisthorchis > Opisthorchis viverrini. The sequence goes on from NW_008751944.1 coordinate 188,231, forward strand.
TTTAACTCTTAACATCCCAGTAAACATAGTGCCACCGGTGGCTAACGGTGTCCAAAGGTGGCTAGCTTTGCGACTGATTCCGTTGGTGAATACAAGCCAAACATAGCATTTGTTGCATAAAAGCCTTCTGAAAACAAATGTAACGGGATACTCTGGATACTGGAGCCCTAGTTACGAAGTAATTTTCGAAACCGATTTGTTTGAAAGTACCACCGATTAAATATATCATGAAATTTTTGGGTTGCCGCTTTTAGCCACAGGTGGGGCCATCGGTGGAAAGCGTAACATGCCATCTCTATTTGCCACCTCATGCCACCGGTGAGATCACCGGTGGCGCCACCGGTGGTGCCGCGGTGACGTGTTTACTGGGATCTCGGCGGAATTTCAATTGTTGCTACCCACAACGTCAGTAACCTTTTTACGGTTCCCACTATGTCTTATGTGTTAACACCAACTAACTCTGCCAGGGAACGTTTACACCCGACTCCACTACAAAAGCAACACCAATGAATTCCTACAGTTTCACTGTACATGATGACTCTGAGATTGCTGTTTATCCGCATTGCTAATCTCTCCGCCTCATCGTCTCTAATGATATTTTCTATGACCCTAGCCATAAGCCCACCCGTACAAGGCCATAAGGCTTCAGCGGTGGTTTTAGATTTTGGTTCAAATTGGCCGACCGGATCAGGCCAGTTCTGCTGCTTCACCAGATCCGCTGCTCTTGTTCCTCATTTTCCGGAATTTGCAGTTTAATTGTCATGCGTCAGGCAGGATGCCCCCTGTGTTGCCCTCCGTCATTCCATTTCGCCCGCCACTTTCAAATCTTAAAGATCTGCTCATTTCAGAGATTACGTAGTAACTGTGTTTCGCCACTCATGCGGGTTTAGGCGTGACCGCATCTACATGGGTTAATGTTTGCTGTTCATGACGCTGTTTATTTTCTGCACAACCATCAGCCCTGGCGAATCCCGGCAGTTATGCTCTTCTTCTGTTTGTAACATTATGATCACGCCTGACGATATGCCACCCAGTAGTTGGGAATAAACGTTATCTCTATTATCAAAAGATGTCAGGTAAACTCCTTGCGCTGTTGATTCCCTGTAAATTCCATGGCGGGGTGAATGTGACGCTATCTGGTTTGCTTGGTTCAGTGAAGGACGTGATCTTTAACCCGTCAGCGGTATTCCTGCCAATGGTCTCTGTCCATACTGTCTGACCGAGAGCCAGATGTGTGTGCACCACAAGTGTCTGATTTACGACTTTTCTTATATTCTTTCACCAATAGGGCTTTATGGAAATAAGTTGACATGAGTGTACGTTGGTGATACTCCATGTTCCAACTTGGTATTGCCGTTACTGATGACGATGATGGTATCTGCTCTCAGCAATAATTCTCACAGAGGCCACTCTATCCGATAACGGCATTCACAGCATGTCCCGGCAGTTTTTAATTTCTTCCGACGCTGTGATACCAGTAGTATTATGACCTCACTTTTTCATCTGGCGTTAAATGTGAAAGCTGATGGTTCCACTGGCTGGCACAGCCGGATCGCGGCAGAAATATTGGACATTGTGTCAAGCTAGATGGCAACGTTCAACATTCCTGATAGTCAACCTCCAGCGTCCTGTCTAGGCTTCGGCAACGCTGTGTTGTCTCAGCACCAACCAACGCGCCGCTAATCGGTGACAGGAAAGCCGTGTTTTAATATGGAAATCATGTACTCGCGCGAGATCGTCGTCCTGGTCACGTAAACTGGGTTGTCACGATCATCATCAAAAGAATCTATCAGATGATTTGCAGCATCCGACTAATGTCTCATTGGGGGAGCGGCTCTCTAACAAGCTACGGTCACCTAAATGGTACGTCACAAAGGCGGCGAAGCAGTGTGAACTTCAATTTGCTGTTGCTCTCGCTTCTTCCGCTCCAGCCACCGGTTCGTCTGTACCGCCTATAACCGAGGCACCAGATCGATGGAGTAAGAAAACAGGTGTAACTCTCAGCCCCACCTTGATATTTTAAAATAGAGAACTTCTACTGCAGAAAAGCCAGTCGGCGGTTAGACGCTCAAGCACCAAGTTGGTGTCGCTGACTGTGTCCAGGGCTCAGAGGATATATTCAAAGCGATACCGACCAATTGGCCGAATGCAACCAAACAGTCTTGGTTGCGCTTGAATTACACAACACACAGGTAACCCCCTACACACTTGTTCACAATAAAAACGCTGCATTTCTTTCGAATGAATTCTTTTATGTCACCGAGGCCCCGGGCTAGAGTTTTGCAGTCAGTTATAGGAAACATAGACAGACTCATTCCCACTATAACACTTCTACTGAGTTGTGGTTGCGGAATGGAGCCAGCGGATAGAGGACAAACAGTACTCTCTCCCATACGGAACCAATCTTTAACATAACGTTTTAGTATTTGGTGGTTTATATTCGGGCTCATAAAATCTCTGCACGTTGCTACAGTTTTGTCAGAAGTTGTTTAAACGACCTTCGGATTACACTGTGGGCGCGAAATTCGTATTTTGGTGGCCACCGGTGGGTTCGCGCATCGTTTCTATGAAAAAGGCGTGAAATTTTGTGAAAAAGTTTTTTCTTCACATGTTTTCCAGCGTATTGGATTTGAGAAAATCTCTAAACGACAGATAAAATGATCCCACCCCTTACGTCCGCGCAAACTCGAAGTGGATCGGCCATTCGCAACCCGTATGTGAAAAATTACCATGTTGCGGTAAATGTTTCGCCAAAGCCAAGGAATTCGTCACAGCTAGTAAGTTTTTTGTTTTTTATGATGGCTGGCACACGTTTCATCTGGCCAAGATAAGGTTTGATCTTCACCAATATACCGAGGCGCCAATAGTGGCGATGGATAAACTTTTGCTTGTGGGCAGAACGAGCAAGCGGCACAATAAGTTGGCTACTGCCTTCAACGCTTCGCACAAATTAAATGGACTGAGACGGTGTTGTGGTCGCACGTAACAAGTTCACCTGGGTGATATTAGTGACCATGTTTTGCGAATCTCCTCCCATCCCCTCACCTTCCCAAGCTTTGAACTTCGGAAGTGCCTGTTTCGGACGACCTGGTTTGCTGATATCCACTCCACCTGGCCTATGATTTACAACTCCGGGATCACCAAGCGGACCGACGAAACCTACAATCCCATATCGGTTTCGTTCCAGCTTGTTCCCTCGAACAGGCTGCAATGAATACCGCTACTCAATGAACTGCACACCTCAGCCGATCATCTCAAATGTGACGTCCGTCACGGGGCCGTCCAAAAACTAAAGCATGTTAGGCCAATGATGGCACGGCACTGTCATACTCAATTTGATAGCACACCCGCAACTGTTCCATTCCTCCTCCCAACCGAGCCCACTTGCCTACTCATTTCATTGGCCCCAACGACCACAACGACATTCATTCCAACCTGTTGGACTACTCGTTTGAATTCAACCACCTCTGTACCCTCATCCAGCCTAATCCTTGCAACTGACGCCCCTACAACAGTGAAACCAGTGGGTCTGCTTGTTCTCAGATTGCACCATATTTTTGAGACTAAACTTGCCATTATCTCCCAATTCGAATTATCCCATCTCCACCTCCTTTTTTGCTCGTTGTGACTCCGGCCATTTACCCAACCGCCCAAGGTCACTCATGACCGGTAACGGTTTTCCAGTTTTAGTTCGTCAGCCGACTGAGTCTTTGAATTAGTCGGACCTCATGCCCATTGTTCCATACAAGTTGCGAAAGAAACATATTATTATTATTTAATCGAGCACTTCCCACTGTTTATGACATTGTCCCCTTTTCGTGCAATCCTTGGCATTGCTCGGTACGTTCGAAATCGGTTTCGGTTTCCCTCGTGCAAATTCGTGCAAATTTTTTTCGTTGTTCGATCTATTCACAGAGTACACACGAGTAATTGTTGAATTTTATTACTCTAACAAAACATTTGAGTGATAACCCTTTATATTTTGCGCACACTTCCTATTACACATTTAGTCCGAAATATGACATCAATTTATACTGATTGCCCTCCGCAGCCATTGATAGACCACAATAGATGTGGGCGTCTAACGTCAAACGCGGTATGCAATGCCACGCCTGCAAGGCCTGGTGGCATCTCAAATGCACGGGTTTACAGGACGACCAGATAAGCCGACTAACCAACACTCCTGACCCGTTTGTCTGCGCCAGCTGCCCATACGTCAAGGGTGCAATGCATACCGCATTGAAGAGGACAGCTCCCCAAAACGGTAACCAAACCCCAGTGCAGATTCCGAAAGACCACTGTCAGTGTTACGCTTTAGTCGGGATACTTGACGCGAAATTAGAGCGTCTTTCGAAGGCACTGGAGGACTCAGGCGCTAAGCATGCAGCGACCTGGTCTAAAGTCGACAAGGAACTTTTCTCGCTGAACCAATACCTCGCGATATCCATACCGGGCCTCATGGCTGCGAAGAAAGTTACACAAATTTCTGACGCGGCTAGAAAAACCGCCACAGCGTCTCTAGGGGAAACAGACTGATAATCTGGGGTCATTCCCCGGAAAAATCACGCCGGCGAAGCTGGCACAGTCGATCCTTAGCAATGTACCCACCAAGCCTAATAAATTGCTCCACGCAGAATGGGTACGCCAGAAAGGAAGTAAGCAAACTCTTAGACTTCTAGCAACTCTTTCTTCCCCGTCCGACGTACATGAATTCTTGGAGCGGGCTGGCAGCATTCAAAAGGCCAACACAATGATCAGGCGCCTATGTGAGGATCGTCCTCTAGACACGCGTAAGCTTGGTCATAGCAGGTCAGGAGTGGAAGCACGACCCAAAACGACCCCAAACTCATGACCAAGCCGATTGTGGTCATACCCCCCTGTGCTCCCGAAAGTAGGCCGACGAAACCAGCTGCGTCTCCGGACAGCAGTTTTTATTCGACCACCACCGGCCTTTCGCCTCTCGCCCACCAAAGACAGGGACGCCCTGGAGGAGGCAAACCCCACATGCAAGCAGCGCCCAAACTACGTGGAG
>NW_008751944.1:193756-194113 GCF_000715545.1 Opisthorchis viverrini
TGTGGCGGACGAAAAGGGGATCCTGAAAGAGCTACAAACAACATCGGTCGGAAGTTCCGCCCATGGGGAGCTGACTCAAAACGAGGGTGGACTGGTGAGTTTGCTCTGTAATAACATTCGGCCCTACCAATCCCAATTGTCCTCTCTGATACCATCCGTGCACCCTTTTGCGAGGCACTGTGGGTCCAAATCTCGCTGCGCGGGTCCGATTCTGTCCTTCTGGGCGTGGCCTACCGTAGCTATTCGAGTCCCTCTGAAGATGAACAATTCCCTATACAAACACTTGAGCAACTCTCCTCCAACCAACAATTCACTCATCTCCTGCTGGCAGGTGACTTCAACGCCCCAAAGGCCTCC
>NW_008751944.1:195374-196538 GCF_000715545.1 Opisthorchis viverrini
TCGAGTCTTACGGAATTCAAGGGAAAATCCTTCGCTGGATCAAGGCGTTCCTATCAGACAGGTCATTCCGAGTGAGAATAGGCTCAGCCTATTCCTCTCCAGCGCCGGTCCCCATTGGAGTTCCTCAAGGCTCCGTCTTGGGACCACTCCCGTTTCTGATCTACGTCAACGTCCTCCCAGACGTTCTTGCGAGTCCATGTTTACTTTTTGCGGACGACTTGAAATCCTGGAGTTCCAACGCCAGTGCCCTCCAAATGGATGTAGACGCTGCAAAGCAGCGGTCGTTGGACTGACACCTTCCTCTGAATGATGAACAGTGCGTCCTTGTGTCGTTTGGAGGGGATTCAGCGAATGCCTTTGTTATGCATGGTAAAAACGGACCAGAAAACATCATGAGGATAGATGCCAAAAAAGATTTAGGCATCTGGGTCTCCTCAAACTTGTCCTTCTCACTACACCATGAGAAATCGGCTCAAAAGACATTCGCCATTCTACGGATGATCCGACGCACCTTCTCCCGTATAACTCGCATGATCTTCCAAATATTCTATTGGGCCTACATCAGACCGATTCCGGAGTGCGCCGGTCAAGTTGTCTACTCGGACGCACGAAACACGTCACCCTCATCGAGCGCGTCCATCGGGCCGCCACGAGAATGGTTGCCGGCCTCAAATCTGCGGACTACGAAACGCGTCTCGCGATGCTCGATCTCTTTCCCCTGAAGTACCGTCGCCTCCGAGGGGGCCTAATTCTTTCTTATGACCTGTTCCAACAAAGCCTGGCCAACAGATTCATCACCCTTGGCCTAACATACACACGGCGGGGATATTGTGAGAAAAATTTCGGGGTCCGGTAGCACACATCCACTAGACAAAATTTCTTTTCGTTTCGAATAGTAGCTGTGTATCATCCGTTATGTTGACAATGCAATTCCCCACGTTTATTATACCCCCATTTGTAACCCCCGCCCCATTTTTGTGTTTAGTGTGTATATATGAACTGACGTTTGTTTGTCCTTACCACTTCACCCATTTGGCCTTGAGGTCAACCGGCCATTTGTATCTGACTTTGCACGTGTGACTGTCGCACGTTGGAGCCTGTTTGCTCCCTTGCTTTGCACTTTTGAAGTCCAAGCGGACTGTTTGTTTTGGACGCGTATCTACT
>NW_008751944.1:202458-205816 GCF_000715545.1 Opisthorchis viverrini
AGTGTGTATATATGAACTGACGTTTGTTTGTCCTTACCACTTCACCCATTTGGCCTTGAGGTCATCCGGCCATTTGTATCTGGCTTTGCACGTGTGATTGTCCCACGTTGGAGCCTGTTTGCTCCCTCGCTTTGCGCTTTTGAAGTCCAAGCGGACTGTTTGTTTTGGACGCGTATCTACTGTCGAGGTTTGTACAAATTGTGAATTTCTCTTACCCTAATAGTACCGTATAGAAACCCAGCTCCGACTTTGTTTTGCCTACCCGGAGGTTCTGGTATTACGCGTCACTCGAAGATACCGTTCGACCGTTACAAGCTGCGTGGAATGTCCTTCCTCCGACGGTTGTTCACGCTCCTTCTAGAACCCAGTGTGTATCAATCCTGTGTATCAATCCGTGAATCCGTGATTACCCGCAGATCCCCCTGTCATACCCTAGCCTGAGTGTAAACGCATGATCATGCCAAACCTTATGCCACCCACAAGTTGGGAATATACATTATTATTACTATGGGATGGACTACGGGCAAGCCATCAGACCAGGTATGGTAGTCGCAATACCGTCATCACGATGCCGTACTTGGGTTCCTGGACGATCCCGTACACAGGCGGCTTAGATGAGCCGTTTAGGGTTGCCGTTGTAGTTAGGATATTCTGGAGTCCATCGAGGTTTCACGGTGGTTCATTGGAGCCTTTCGAATGAGTCAATAAGCCGGCGGTTTTAACATTGGGGGGTGGCTGAGGAACGTGCTTGGCCAAGATTGTGCGCAACTAAGATAGCATGGAGCTGGCAGAGACGTGATATCAGAGATATCTCGTGGCGTTGGGTGATTTTACGATGAGTTGACCCCAGAATGAAGCTGCTGTAGCCTAAAAAATGCATAGAGTTTTGCAAAAACAATTACCCCTGAGGGATCAGTATGTTTATTGATTTTGCCCATGTTTTGCTCTTATATCGATGGATTTTTCGATTCATGAGGGGATCGCTCGTGATATATGGCACAACCAGGACAAGCTCAGGCCGGAAATACAGGCGTATCACAAAATTTGCTTTCCGTTTAGCTTTTCCCCCCTACATTACAGAAGGCGGACTATGAAATTCAACTTGCGGGAGGAGAACACTTTAGGGAGAGTGCATGCAGCTAAAGTGAGAATCGTTAACCGTTCAGTATTTCGGATCGTCGTAGACAGGATGAGCGGGAGGGCGAACAACTTTCGGAAAGATATAGAGAGCTCCGGAAGCTAGCGAACAGGAAGCGGTATACGTCGAGAGCGATCGCTCTATTCCTACTTAATTTCGTGATCGACGAAATAATGAAGCGAATGCCAAACTGTCTTCTGGAGCCAGTTCCTTAATACCTTCGGGCAAAACTTTTGACCATCTGAAGTATGCAGCCATTGCTTTTCTCCTAAAGGAGGAGAAGGTGGAAATGTTTTTGGGTTAACTGACAAAGTTATTCTGTCCTTTGATGTGCAGTTTTTACCGACAAAATATCAATTTATCATAATGATGTTTATTCTCAACTGGTGAGTGATGTACCATCAGGCATGATCATAAGGTTACAATTAGAACAAAGCATAAATTCGTCAGCGTTCGCAGGTAATGGACAGAGAAGCGTACACCCCTCCTTAGCTTTAACTTCTCTATGACCAATAATGCATATGGTTGCAGAATCCCGCTGTCGAATCATCGATGTACACACGGTCTGCTCGTTATCGCCAATTTGACTAATTGAGCTAGTAGTGAGTTTACATTTATAATAGTAATACTGCAGGATCGACGCCGACACCGACCGGGAATTGTGGACAGAGGGATTTGTTAAACACCTGGTGATTTAACCACTACAAATTTGTCTAATTATGTTTTAAACGATATCGCGGAAGATGTGTACGACTCGCAACTGACTACACATTTCTCAGAAATACCAAAGGGATGGAGGCACTGGACTTAGGTTTTACTCTTTTCAGAGCTTATTGGCGGTGCATATCCGATGGCCGTGCCGTGGTTTGAACCACGGACACCTGACATGCGGGGCGAACAAGTCACCACTATTCCACCAGCGCACATTGGACGCATCTTAATTCTCACGTCTGAACGGGCGAACGTTTTGCACCTGAGCGATTTTATTAGTATACCCGGCACATCATCGACAGGACGACCCAGTAAATAACCTGGTTGTGACGATCGATTGGTCCGCTCGTCAAGAATTTCCACTTAGGTGGCGCCGCAGACGCTGGCGGGTACGGCACATAGCCAAGTAAGGAGACATCGAGTACAGCAGTGAGTATGATAGTCCGTCAAATTAGGCTCTCACATAGAGCTGAGTCCTGATTTTTACCCGCGTGGGCTCTGGCCTGGTGTTCACTATAGATGGCAAAGATAAGCGGCATCGCGTATGGTTATGGGTATGAAAGGCGGTCGAATGCCATTGGATTAGGTTACTGGGCATAGGTGAAGCTTTACAATCACCATCACACATAGACACGGGCCTGGTAATTACAATAAGTGTTCCAGATGAGTGTCAAGGCTTGGAGTTATGAGTATAGAGGGCGGTCCTTGGTCACTTGATTAGGCTGCCGTGGATAAGTGAGGCCCCATGATCAACGTCGCACATGGGCGCGGTCCCAGCAGTTACGATGAATAGCCGAGTTGAGTGACAACGGCTGCGGTTGCCGGCAACCGAATATAGAACGTCATTCATAATAGATATGACATGATTATGTTGATAATGTACGTGCGGCTATCGCGTCGTCCTGTATTATATACAGGCTAGTTATTCATATCAGGGAAGGGGTTCTTCCAGAGGGGTGGCCCTCGCATCGCCATTGCACGTTTAATGCTGTTGTCTAACAATGTTGCACTTAATAGAAGTTGAGCTCCATAGGAAAATGTGTTATGATCAAGTTTGCTGAAAAAAATCATCTGATTTGATAAATCTGAGGGGTTTAAAACAAAGAAACGGCAACGACCGATCTTCAAGGGCGAAATTTGAGTAAGCTATTTTTAGATGTAATTCTAATGAACACCGAAGAACCCCGAAATATGCAATTTCATGTTCCCTCTTGCGTTATCCGAAATGCGCATCGGTGATCGCCTGTGACCTTGAAATTTCGCTCAGTAAAACAAAATTCTATGAGCAACATGACGACGGAAGGTGCAAATGGATTAGACTAACTTCCCGTGAATCCATTCTATATGTTTGCCAAAAATAATTTGGGTGCGCTTCTAGTGAGCGGCTTCCGTCATTTGGGCGAGCTCTGGCTGTTCGAATACCTACACTCGGCAGCTAATCATGGCCCAGTACTGGCAATTACTGATTCCCAATGGCGCATCTAGAAGTCGTCAGAATTTCTGGTCTGG
>NW_008751944.1:217218-276020 GCF_000715545.1 Opisthorchis viverrini
CATCTAGAGGTCGACAGAATCTGTGTGTTATATATATATATATATATATATATATATATATAGGAAACCAGGACACAGTCTGCACACAAAACCGTGGGAGCAGGAAGTCAACCAGTTCCCCTAAAACTACGGACAAGTATGGAACACTTTTGTCAGCCAAAGTGCGATAAAAGCACGCTCCCGCCATCCGGGTTTTCGCGAAGGAAATCTCAAAAACGCAGCTCACCGTTGTCAACCATGGTAAAAAACCATCATTTGGGCATGTATCTTCTGAATTATCTTATAGTTATCGTCCCCCGTGCACTAATCAATTATTCACCCGAGAGACTTCAACTGAAAACCCTGACGTACGAGGTGGTGGTAGGAAGTAGGGCCGTGTTCGGAAACCTTGCCACTTGCCTCCGACACGATAGTCTGACCTGTCCAATTGCGGATGGTTGGCCCAACCTGATGGCACGGGGAGTAGATTGGCTGCGCGCAGCAAATGCCTCTTGAGCGACGCTTCACTTTGATTCAAAAAGCGCTTCGATTGCATCAGTCAATGCGCTTTCGGTCACGTTAGCCATCAAGTGACTGGAGTGTGCAGTTTTTTGGGCAATGCTCTCAAACTCGTCCCTTCACGGTGGAAGCCAGCATCGCTGATTCTGTGAATATGGACATGTTAGTCGCCCGGTGGGAACACCTAATGCAGTCGCACTCCTATCCCAGACGACATTAAAAATTCGCTCAGCTGTAGCATCTTTTATGTGCCTAACTTCCATGCCATCCGAAGGAAGTACGAAGGCTGGGATACCGCCGGATTGTGTATCCTGTGGGATCGTTGCAGCACTCAAGCCCGACCATCACGCCAAGTTGGTAGCTTTAGGTCATCAGTCACTGCAGTTCGTTTCTGCCTGCAATGCATCACCGCCGAGGTCCAGTGAACCAGCCGATCACCGAAGACGACAGGCGGATATGATCAGAAGAATTCCAAGGCCCCTTTGACTTTGTCAACTACTTGCTGAGTTCCGATTTGCCACTCATCTATTACAACCCATTTCTGGAAATCGTTGTGGTGCTGGTTGCTTCGAACTATGGAATTGGCACGGTGATGTCACATATATTTCCAGAAATCAGCCAGAATCCTTCGCGCATGCGGCAGACCCCTGACACCAGCCGAGCGAAATTAAACTGAGATAGAAAAGGACGCTTTTGCGACCGTGTCTGTCATAAAAAAATTTCCTAAAATGCTCGCCGACCGTCAATTGACCATAGTGACCTATCACAAACTACCAATTGCTGTTTTGGCTCGAAAAGGGGTTTTGGTTTATGGCGCCAGCCGCCTACAGCGATGGACTACTCTACATCTGGCATACGACTTCAATATCAAGTAACGATCCAACATCAACCTCGGGCAGGCCGAAACACTTTCGCGGCTCATTGGTTCAAGCAGGCCAGAATAAGCATACACCGTAGTAGTGACCATCGTCTTGGAACCGTAGATTCTCCCACGGACCCCCTACATGGTCCTGCTGGCTACTTATTAGGACCTTGTGCTGCAACAAGTCGTCGACTGTCACCGCGAACATTGGCCGTGTACCTGCCCAAAAGACGAACTGATACCTTACTTCAACTGACGTGACGCACCCTCACTGTTCAACGGAGTTCAGAAGGCGCTATCGTTTCTAAAGGAGTTACAACCAGCCGCTCCGTCTTAATTTCATAAAGGGCATCCAAGGATGAATGGGATGAATTCCCTTGATCGGAGTCATTTCTACTGGCTTTTGACAGACTTCCAGCTTGAGCAAGTCTCCAAAACTTGCCCACGGTGTAGTTGAGCATCCGAGTCACCCGTGAAACCTACCTACGGTCCCGGCCGCACTCGACCGAACCCCGGTATTGTCTTCACATTGACTATGCAGGTCCAGTTGTTGGCCAGCACTTCTTGAACGTGATCGATACCTGCAGCAAATGGCCGGAAATTCTTCTACTGGACGGCCGCACAACTCCCACCACAGCCCTCGAACTCTGACGATTGTTCAGTCACTTCCGAACACCTGCGACTATTGGGTTCTACAGCAGCAGCCAGCCAGCGTTCACATAGTTTTGTCAGGAGTATAACATAACTAATTTCCTCTCACCGCCGTTTCATCTGCAGTCGATTGGCCGGGCGGAACGTTTCGTTGACACTCTAAAGCGTGCTATTCGGAAGTCCAGAGAAAAGGGACCAGCGGACGAGATTTTGCAATGGTTTCTGCTGGCAGTCCGAATTACGCCAAACCTCAGTTCGCCTGATAGGATGTCACTAGCGGGGACACTGCTCGGAAGGAAGATGCGAATGCCGCATGATGCTATCCGGCCACAGAAGAGGCAGTTATTCAAAGCAAAACCATAATGGAGTATCAGCTCAACCGGTATCATGAGGCAGCCGCGCGCTCATTCAGCAAAGGCCACAAAGTGTTCGTCCGTAACTGCAGTGGTAGATATTCTGTGTGGATTCCAGAAGACATCGTTCTCCGGCGCGGCAACGTGTTTCATGAGATTCAAGTTGGGCCAGCCAGTGGGATTGGGCACATCAACCAAATCCGGCCGACAGATGCGCAGATCTTGTCCACAGGATTGAGTGAGTTGAATCTAGAGATGCTTCTGGGCATTTGTGATATCGGCACCATTGCAGAAAATCGATCAGGTGCTCCGCCGGAAGCCCAGGTAGATCGCACATTACGGCCGAGACGTTGAGCAAACGGTATCATTGAGGCTATTGCAAGTAAATCCCCGGTTTCGAGGCAACATCAACAAACTTTAAGGTGGAATTGTCAAGAGAACTCACACGTTGCGCAGTACTCGCACAATGCAGTTGTTTTTTTGAAGGTTGTGGCGCGTGCCTGATGGACTAAAGCAATCGGGCGATTGAGTTGAGAGTACCGGTCCAAAATTTGAAACTCTATTTTAGCATTCCTGGGTCTTAGCAATGCTGGAAAACATTCCACAAGTCTTTCCAGCCAGAGGCATGGTTGCTTCAGTGAACAACGAAATTTGGTAGGCTGCAAAAATATGAAAGTAGATTAGGACGATTTTGGTTTGAGCACACAGGCAACAAGACGCAAAATTTCGGCGAAGAAAGTTTCACTCCACTTGTAAAGGTTTTGCAGTTGAGGGCATTGTGCGGATAATGGGCAACGAATGGCGCTGATACCACTTTGCCACTGTAGTTGTCTGCCTACCCAGTAAGTTATTTTACCAGGAGTGTGTGGCAAAGAAATAAAAATAATAACGCAAGGTTGGATATACAATGAGAAAGAGGTCAGATGGAACAGACTCACTGACAATTGTTCCCTTTAAAATAGTTCGTCGTTGGCCCAGGTCAGCGAATAAACAATAATCCAATTATGTTGGTCCAGAGGTCTTCTTCTGAACAGTTCCCAGATTCCGAAGATGGTCTGAGAAGTTTTGGTGCCAGAGTTAGTACATGAGACTCGCGAATGACCGCTATAAGCGCGAGCGAAATCAGAAGAGAGAGTTGAAGCACGTGACCACGCTTGTATTGTGTGAAATTGTACAAGTGCACGTTTTGGTAGTTTTTCGTATTCAAACAAAAAACGATTATGCAATTGATGAAATACGTAGTGTCATAATGGAAGTAAAATAAAGGTACAAATCGCCACACCACCCACAGTTAAGCGTTGCTTGGGCCAAGAAGCCTAACCCGCCCAAGTTTGTATGAAAATTCGGGCAGATTGCCGGTCCCTCAGTAAGGCGAACTCTGCTTGTTCGAAAGCCTGGATCCAGCAGCCAATGATGACCCAGTAATGGCCGAACTCCGATTGCCATTGGCGCATCCAGAGGTCAGCATTCGGGGTTGTCGCCGCATACGCTATATATAGCGCACGTGGAACTAATGCAGTATACATCAGCATCATCGACAGCATGACATCAGTGTTCAATACCAATGATCCACTACCGTACAACCATGATTTACTTGAAAGCCTTATTGTAAAGAAAAGAGTAAAGGTGGACGTGGAAGAGACTTCGTGCTAGCTTACCACAATCATTCCGATGTGGCTGTACCTCCAGACACTCACTCAGGCGATCTGGGTAGAAACTGACAACAAGAACGCCACTGACATTGTTTGGCAGCCACATCTTGTAGTGTCTTCAACCAGGCACAATGAAGATCACGCGGTCCCCATCCTGGAAGGCGAGCAGCATCGACAGCACCCAAGCGTTTCGTGATCTCCTTCATACTCCTCTGCTAGGTCATCGGTTGGCCACCTCTCTGTTTACGCCACTCCGAATTGGGCGTGGAAAACAGTACTCTCTTCGGCAAACGATGGTTCGGCATGCGTAAAACATGTCCCAACCAACGCAGCTTGTGGTGCTGGACACATTCTTCAATGGAAGTACCCGTTGCACAACCGAAAACACGCTTTCTAACTGCCTCGTTACGGATTCGCTGACACCAACCCACACGAGCTATGGTTCTGAGACAACGATTGTCGAACACCTGAAGACGTCTCAGTTCCGGTGCTCGAATAGGCCAAGTCTCACAGCCATACAGCAAAACAGCCCGTACTGTAGCTTGGTACACACGTCCCTTCAGATTCAGGGATAAACCATTCTGATGCCACTGGTGTCTCAAGTTAGCAAACGCGAGCCAAGCCTTGTAGTTTCGTGCATTCACCTCATCTGTCACACTGCAATCAGAACTAATACAACTTCCAAGGTACGTAAAACGCTCCACAACTTCCAGTACCTCTCCCTGGATTGTAAGGGGCGTGTTCAGTGACTGCACGTTCACAAGCATGACCTTACACTTTGTGGGTGCAAAGTGCATACCAAAGGACGGGATGACTTTGGTCAGTTCATCCAAGAATACTTGCGCCTTCTCCTCCTCTTCGAACATGAGACCGATGTCGTCTGCATATTCCAGATCGACAAGATTTTCTTCACAGGCTATTTGAACACCAGGGTTTCGGAGACCATCCAGCAATCGTCTCAGTATTTATCGATCTCGAAGTGTACAGTGTCTGTCAATTTGGTTGATTTATAGGTAAGTGTTGGTGATGTACAACCTTGCTTACCGGACTTCGGCTGATGAGCTTTGTCTCTGTTTTCCATCCGTAGAAATTGCCGTGGACACTTCCCTTCGATGAAACGTTGTCCTCTGCTGCGTCCATAGCGTATATAGTACATATTTGGCGAGTACGCCAGGATGGTTACCACTCATGGTAGACCTACCACAAAGACTCTGGCTCTACACAGGTGCGTACAGGCCTCAGAGCTAATACGTTGCTTAATCACACACTGTGGACGCTGGACACTGCTCCAGACAAATTAACCTTTGCACACGCTCATCAGCCTCACGCACCACAACACTAGCACTGGCCGGTTCACATGGGCCATGGTACAGCCTTGCCTACTGGGCTTCGTCATCATCATCATCGACAGCATGACATCAGTGTTCAACACCTCTGATGAGCTTTGAATACAGCATGCGTAACGGTCGCTTTTGTGTCACGAGTGTCAGCGAACCGAAAACTTTACCCTGGAATTCCCCATTTAGGAAGTTATTTCGTCTGTCGCCAGTCTGCCAGGGCTTACGCAGCTGTCCAGGTAGACAAACCTATCGCACATCGGCCTACGGGAATTAAGTTTGGGTTTGATCGCCCCCTTCTTGTAAAAGGACTTAACATTTCATAGGTGCGGAGCGCATGTCAGCTTGCTCCGTCTTCGTTCGCGACCGCCCCAGAAGTGTTTCAATCCCTGAAGAGTCAGAGGCAGGTAAAAAAATCTCAAGCAGGATATCGATTTTGAGGTTAAAGGGGAAGGATGATACAAGACACTCCTGCTACTCCATTGGATGATGTGAACTCAGGCGTAGACATATACGGGTCCACTTGAGGAGGCCTGCAGAGCCTTCATAAAATTAATGTAGAAGAGATACCTTTCATCGTCAAACTGCCACAGGTCCTGACGATCAGCGGAGTCAAGAGTAGATCTGACATCGAGAACAACGGTCATTGTTGGTCGTCGGGAAACAGTGGCGTAATTAGAGAATGAAGGTGTGGTCATTATGGGGAACCCAGAGCAACCCGTCACCTTGTTTCTCTTCGAGGATCCACTGTTCATTTCCATCTGTTCAGGTTTATCACTTTCACCTCTGGCTCGTTCCTATTAGAGATGTCAGCCAGATATCCTATGTTGTCCTTCATCTTTAAACTTCTTATCGTACTATCCCTATCAATTCATTTAGCGCTTCATTTGAACTAGCTATTTATTCTCTTTTCCTATAAGAGCCGTTTATTGACTATCATCCTTTGTATTACGCAAATCATAAAAGAATAATAACCAGCTGGAGAATCGAACTCTGAATGATGGCGCAACCTTTATAAGATGATGCCAGAAAGCGTTTTTGGAAACTGTGGTCACTAAGCTTCTTCAGTAGTTTTCGCTCAATGCTCTTACACTCTGAATTCGAAAATCATTGAGTTGCTCTATTCTGTCGGTATTCTGTCATC
Source organism: Opisthorchis viverrini (assembly GCF_000715545.1). Lineage (NCBI taxonomy): Eukaryota > Metazoa > Platyhelminthes > Trematoda > Opisthorchiida > Opisthorchiidae > Opisthorchis > Opisthorchis viverrini. The sequence goes on from NW_008751944.1 coordinate 223,716, forward strand.
GTCCCAGATACTTCGGAGTAAAATCAGGATAGTCACGAGGGATTCACCCGACCTTGACTGTCTTCTTGGACTTCTGTTAGGATGGAGAAGAAGGACTGGTTCAATCTAAAATACTCATGCAGAGCATTTGGAAGAAGAACGAAGTGACACAGGAATAGCAGTTGTCTTGTTTTCAAAAAGGTGTTGATCTGGATGTTAGAATCACCTAGGTCACTTTGGTCACCGTCGCTTCGAAGCTGCTCGTGGGCTTACTGGCTCTCGCGGAGAACCGAATCGTGGAAATCAAGCCGGGTTCTACCTAGACTCAGATGTCTGATCCACGGCCCAGTGAGATGACGTAGGGGCTTTGCTCGTAGACTCTCATCTCAGTGCTTGATTCAAAAGCCCGAACCTCGACGTATCGGTTATTGAGATTTTCTTAGTTAACCCATCCTTGAGACACTGAGTGAATAGTTTGGCCCATTCAACAACGAGAGATTGGCGGAATCCGAATGCGCAGATGGTAAGGCTTATGTGTCTGCCTTCATCAGATGAGTTTGGAACCTCATCGGCCTCGAAGTAAGATTCATTTCTTTCCCGACCTTACTGGACAACCGTTCGTAGTAAACTCCATCTACAACTTCCGACGGGCACCATTTCCTTCGTGTTTTGGTCCCTATGGAATGAGTTCCCGAATTCGGTCCGCACTTCCAGCTACGTTGTTCCTTCTCTGAAATACAAAATGACCTCAACTTTTGTTACAACACCCTCTACAGCAGATCTCCATAGTAGCTTTTGAAAGGTATGTCAGTGATCACTGCGGGGAGTTCTCTTTTCTCGGTCCCTAGACTTTTGGAACCTTCTATTTGAAAATCATTTTGAATCACTTCCTCTGTTCTTCTTTCCAGCTGACACCAGAGCACTTCTTGTTGAAGTGATTAGAACCTTCTTTACTATCCTCATTCTAAAGTATGCCGGATACGGCCACCGGAGATGGTGGTGGATGTGCCGAATATTTGGAATCCTCAAATTCTCACGCCGCTTCGTTTGCAGAGGTTTGTGCGTTGTATGATTGACACTTCCTTTACTCCAGATTGTTTTGGAACCGTACAATTATCTAATAGGAAATGTGAAGAAGGAATGGAGAAGCGAGCTCATCGGTGCCCTCAATCACTGGATGAACGTCCCACCAGCTCCTATTAAGGCCATCGCGGAGGTCATCCGGATGCTGCATAATTCCAGCCTTATGTATGTTCTACCTTTTGAGCTTTACCCTTAGTTTACCTGTTTATCTTGTCCTGTGACTCCGCAGCCCTTAGATATTGAAGTCGATGCGCAAGTGGGTAGCTTTTCGGATGCAGAAGTAGACTCATCCTCTACAAGGATTGAGTTCAGTTCCTCTTTTTCGTTCAATCCACATTAGATCGCGTGCTAGAAGTTACCGTAGGGCGTTCATAGTAATGATGTTACCATTGCTTAGTTCAAATCAGTTCGATTTTTACCTTTATTTGCAGTCATTGTGCTCAGATTCGGACTAGATCGGCGTACAATCTAATAACTCATTAGTTAGTGCCTACGGGTTAAGATCAACTTGTTCCTGTGTCCGGATTTCCTCTTCATGAGTTTTGTGTTATACTGTCTTCATTACTTATTCTGTTACTATCATATATTTCTGTTACTATTTAACTATTTTCATCATTATTATGAGATTGGGCGATTACAGAGGAAGAGAGTTGCTGTTCAGCTGTAGCACCGTTTCGGCACCTAGCTGTCATGCCACCCGAAAGGAGCACAGGGGCTAAGATAATGTCAGGTCGTCCAAGCCTAGGCAGGGCAAGTCTAGAGGCAGAGGTCGGGTTCGAACAGGGGACCTTCCGGTCAGGAAATTCGCACTGTCACCACTGAGCCATCTCGCCCCGTATTTAGAGTGCTCCGTATACCCAAAAACGTTGGAAAAGTGAACCGCACGGAGACATCTATGGAACCAATTAGTACATACACACCAGAGGCTCATTTGGGAATGAACGCATAAACGGTATCCCTTGCTCGAGTAAGCTCAGTACTTAAGGAAAGAATTTACCGGAGGGTCCTTGGTTGGAACCCAATTTCGGCATCTCGACTGCTCCAGGCTAGGGTTGAGTAACCTTGTACTATCTTCCTTCGGGTGAAATGGCAGCTGTATACCAAAGGGGTGTTAGAGCTGGATGATTTAGCAAACTTGTAGGGACGATAGGGATAGTACTGTTGGAAGTGTGAAGGTGGCGGACAACATGGACTATCTCGAACTGACATCTCCTTTAGCAACAGTGATAGGTTAGACGTAGAGATGATACACTTGGACAGATGGAAGTGAGCAGTTGACGAAGAATGGTGACTGGTTGGACGACCTGCATCCTACGAAACTAGCCAAAATATTTCAGTGAGTCCTAATGGGTCCCCGTACAGAATGAATTTGATGTAGCGTTAAGTGTTTTCGAGGCTCGAAGAAGAGGCTTTCATTGTTGGAGATGTGAAAAAGAGGCGAACAGGGAGTGTAACGATGAAGAGTGATATTGTTATTGATTGATTGTCATTGATGCTAAAAACTACAAACGGGCGATTGTCAATGTGTAGAGAGGGCTAAAACCGATTTTGGAAAGACTTGTAGTGATTTAACGGATAACCTAGAGGACCCTGTTCACAGGCATATGTAGCATTTGACCCCCGAGGAAGCTGTCAATCCATTTTGTCAAGTTTGAATCCATTCCACACATCGGAAGTTTGGCAAGAAAGTGAGCGTGTTAGATCTAGTTGGGAGCTCCTGGACGATCTCAATACCTGCCTCGTTTCAGCTAAGCAAAGGTGTTCATATAGTCGTTCAGCTGTAGCCCCTTTTGGGTGCCTAACTGCTATGCCACCCGAAGGAAACACGAGGGCCGGGATACTGCCTAAATCTAGACAAAATCAAAATGCAGGGTCGGGCTCTAAACATGGACCTTCCGGTCGGTGAATTCGCGCTCTAATCGCTGAGCCATCTGTGTGTATATGTGCCAGTAGATCGTCCATGAAGTCATATGATCACTCTTCAGTGTTAACTTCAGTATCTCCCTGGATTGGCTTCGCGACAGTTTACTGAGAAATACAGGTTGAAGCAGGCCGTCACAGAGGTGGAATGTTTACTGTTTAGGTTAAATCTCGAGCTATATCTCGGAGTGGGTAATACATGACATACCTTCCGGATGGTTGAAATAGTGACAGTATTGAGAGGGAGCCGTCCGAAAGGATTGGTACAATATTTTGAGCATCATTGCTAAACCAAATCAGTGGGCTTCGAAGTGTTCATTGATGTGTATTTATGCTTCACCGCTAGTGTTCCACAGGTTTTAGTTTAACAGTGGGCTTCAACAGATTCTGGTTGCTGACCTTCTGTGACTTAATGCCTTTTTCGATTGGGGTGTTTATTTACCTGCTCGTGTGTGTGTGGAAACAAACGATCGCGTCTTCTTGATCGGCTAACAGATCTGCTTTTTCAGGCGGCATCCGCAGTAACCAGGACCAGACGTGCCAAATCTGGTAAAACTTCACTTACACCATACATCGTGGTTGTTGGTCTGTTCGCCGAGCTTAGCAACTGGATCGCGAGCGCCTCGTCACTAATCCGGATGATATCAGTCGACCTCCACTGACGATTTGACGAGGAAACGTTTGCAATCTAACTGGCCAGCTAATCGGACAGACCAACAACCAATCAATGCATCCGAGCTACCTATATTCTGCAACATCGCAGAAGCAAAGCATATGCAAGAAGCTGATTTCGGAGATATCTGAGGAAATCCATCATCGGTCCTTTCCCTCTTTTTCTTTTGTTACATTAAGGAACAAATAGCCATATGTTCTTAGCCATTCAACTTAATTTGGAAACAATGATTCAATTCCATTTAGGTACAAGTTGTTAGAGTAGAAAATTAGGTTGTTGAAAGCCTGGAAGCTATGCTCGCCTGATGACCCTCAAGTAGGGTGAAAGCGGTGGTGGGCTGTCGAGGAGTGTTCATAAGTCTTATGTTAGTTTGTGTCTATAAAAATTATCCAAACGTGTTCCAAACCCCAACCTGAGAGTTCATGAAAGTATTCGTCAGATCCCTCAGTCGACCAGCCTGACGGGAGAAAATCTGTGGATTCTGCGTCGCTCGATTTGCTACTCAAATACAAGAAAACGTTTCACTAGTCTCTATCTGTTCGCGTGCATGGTGAGTCAACCGACAACAACCGATTTTCCCCGTTGCGGTTTATTTCATTTGAAACTCCTGCTTTAAAGAAATGCAGCTCAAGTCGCAGTAATCTTCCTCTCTCTCTCTAAGATAGTCTCTTCTACTCTCGAACGCTTTTTTTTTACGCGAAATGACCAACCATTGTCCTATCGCATTTTGTAAATTATATCCCAACCAATATGCCTAGGGTATCCTCAGTTACCAAATGATTGGAAATTTTGAAATTTCTTTTTCATCCAGCATTGATGATATCGAGGACGGCTCTCTACTGCGACGTGGGAAACCAGCTACACATTGCATTTTCGGAACTCCTTCGTCGATTAACTCAGCAAACTACGTTTATTTCTTAGCCTTGCAGAAGGTAATCGAACTGGAACGACCGGATGCAGTTACGATATTCACGGGTACATTTCTTCCTGTGTCTTGGTTTTTTTTTCAGTCAGAACGCGCAGGATGCACTTCTTTATTTCTTGATTTGCCAGCGTTGTTGTTTATTGTCCGTGTTTCACCAAGTTGCCTGTATGGAGTTAACTCCACATCTCAATCTCCCTTCATATTTCAGTCATTAGCTGTTTACAAACTGCACATCTTAGGCACTTTTCTTTTACTTAACTTCTGTGGTCCTTATCCACCAAAGCGGAGAGTTGTTTTGCATTCCTCTCACTCCATGTGGTTCGTCCCTAGTTGGATTGCTCAACCTTCCACCGAAGTTTGACGTATTCCTCTACTTGTCCTGTAACGCACAAGATCAATGTCTCCTAAAGCCCATCCCTGTGAAATGAACAATTAGTGAGACGGTAATACAAGGCAGTCCACTCGCAAACGTATGACAGGTTTCCTTGAATAATCCCACAAGCATTGTAAGATTGAAGGTGACTATTGCAGCGCATATAGGGATAAAACGTCATTGATTTGTGATGGGTCTTCTTGTATACGCTCTAATCAGTATCGAACATGGGCGGGCTCCGCAGGATCGTGAACGCAGAAACGACAAGCAATTTGAACTACCGCTATCCTTCCGTCCCAAGGGTTATTGAAATAACCGGTCAGAGCAAGACCAGTTCACAAATGAAGAAATAAATAAAGCCCCGTTTTCTTTTCCTCAGCCTTATGGTCAATATTCTCACTACTTCGCTCTGTAACTAGTAAGGGTGATTTTCCCTGTTTTTGATTTACTGGATTCACGTATCAATAATATTGGCTACTGTCTCCAGTGTGTTGACACCCACAATTGTTCTCAGGTAGTCAGCGGACGAAACTGTGGCAGCTAGAACCACTGTACAACATGTGCCCGGCTTAAATCTAATGGTGAGCTGTTCTCGTACATTCAGTGGTTTTCGCCACTTATAATAAAGTCTTATTTTGGACAGTTTCCGAAATATAGAGAGGGAACATGTCGTCCTTGGTGTTGTACCACCGCTTAGAATCTATGAAAATCTTGGGAACGGGGTTATTCCATATTATGTTCGTCAAAGTCTTTGAACGATTTCTCTATATTCGCACCCGGTGTTAACATTATAATAGACAATCATAATTTTTCAGACTTCCTTGTTGGGCAGTCTGCGTAGCTGTGCTGTCTGTGTATTATTGCTCTCTTGCCCCCTCTCTCTCTCTTTGTCGCAGAACAAATGTTAGAACTTCATATCGGTCAAGGTATGGAACTTTTCTGGCGCCATTCCTTCCGATGCCCTACAGAAGAAGAATACTTTGCAATGGCATTGCGAAGTAAGCTGCTTCCTGTGGTATAGGCACTTATTTTCATTACAGTATTCACGAGTTGTATAAATACATTCCAAAAAAAAACAGAGTATTCCTCACCAGAGGCCATTTTTCCGTGCTTCCTTGAAGCTTATTCAACATCGTTGAACTAATTCAATTGAGACCGCTTTCGATTGGTCTCTTTGGAATGCTCCAATACCATCGGAAACGTGATCAGAATAACGAGATAGTATATCATCACAGTTTTTCTCATGTGTTCCCCTGGCAATTTTCAGCACAATAAGTGACAGTAATAACTAAGAGGGCAGGTCATCTAAAAAGTGCATCGGCTATAAGTTCTCAGTTTGATAGTAATTTGCGTGATATTCACCACTCCAAATTGGTGACCCTTACGTGATCTGGAGGAATGGCCTAGTTTGAGATTGTTGCTGACCCGTTGAGTTTGAGCGTTTTTTTCTTAGAGGTCAGGTTTGCACATACATTTGGATATCATCTTGGTAACAGTAGGTGATTTAGCTCGCGTGAAATTGAAGTGATTTATGGAGGAGACCTAGTGCACTACTTAAAAGGTTCCAGTATGATCAGAATTGATCAGATTGCCAACAAGGAAAGTAGATTTGTGCACGGGTTAGCCAAACTGATCAGTGTTCACGGATTTTATCCGACAACGGGCTCGTTTTACGATCGATTTATGGTTATCTGTATGGGCTTTCAAAACAGTTCACGGCAAGGCTTGTTGTGCAACATTGTCCCTTACTCTCATGCTCACAATAATAGGTCTCCATTGGAAGTTTACTCGTGAATTTGCTGCTACAGAAGTAACTTCGTTTGGGTGTTTTCGCCATATAGTTTCGCTTGCAAGCCCACCTTTGAAGGTAAAACACATGTATCAGCTAGTTCCCTTTTTAGCATATGGTAATCTCGGCATGTGGTGTACAAGCCATTTTAACTCAAACTAAAAATATACTAACAGCAGTAAAGCAGTAAACAACCCCAAAACACGAGACGAGGCCAGACGTGACGCGTGAAATTCAATCACAACAAGAGGTTGGCCAGTCAGCTTGACAGAAGTGACACTCCTACCACTGTGGAAGGAGCTTACCGTCGAAGCTAACACCGATTTGGAGTAGGTTGGAGTGCAGACTGTCTAACACTGCGTTCGTCGCCACGTCCACTGGTGCAGTTTTGGTTTTATGCTGTTCGTGCTGACTGCGTCACCATCGAAGGGTTGGCGGCAATCGGTCTCATTGTAGGTGGCTCACATGTAATCCTTACGATGAAGATTTTCATGAATGCGTGGATTTGGAATCGACTACCCATCTGCGATTCCAACACTCCTCACCATCCTACCTCGGTGATCCAAACCTATGACACCAAGACTGCTTCTTAGATCATGAAGGAGTAGAATGTTCTCGTATAGAAATATCCATTCCTCCTATCTACTCGGCCTCAGTTAAGAAACTGTGTTTTTAGCTACTCAGTCCATCAGCTGAGCTGTGAATCGTAAAGCTAACAAGTAAAAATTTCTGCACTTTGAGAAATTTCGTTCCTACAAGCTATGGGTGGCCCTTGTGTGGACGTTCTCCACTGGGCATCTCTGAAAATACTTCCGAAATAGAAGCCGAAGGAATACGGCATATTTTAGGTTCTATCCCCAGTCCGGCTAAAAACAGTCCTGGAACCATAAATAAAATCTATTGTGTCTCACTGCAGCTGACTAAATGGTGAGGTGTTTGCGCAGCAAACACTGGATCGCCGCTCTTTGTGTTTTTGTTTAACCTTGCCAGAAGGCCACTGCTGGTTTGCGAGAAAATTTCCATTAGCCATTAAAAATGTTCTTGGACCACTCAGTCGCTGGTATCCCTGGGAGAGTAGCCGACTGATTGTAAGGGGAATTCGAACCATTATCTAGCAAGGGCTTTGCATAAATGCTCCACTTGAAGCCTTCTGAAGCTTTGTCATGCTAGCTGATGTGCACTCAAGGCCACCGGATTGCACAGTACTTGCTGAAAAACGGTGCATAGGCCTTCCACTGTATGCACGCGGATATGGCTTTGTCATTCGTCCGTGCGTTTTACCATTAGCCGGTGCGCCTTAGCTGACCAGTTCGGTGAAGGTCTGTTTTCAATCTTTTCAACCCCGGCGACATGTACCTTTAAATTATGAGTTTTGGTATACACACACCATGTAAGGTACAACAGATGATGCGATCGTTTCTTCCAAAAATTGGTTACTGTATGCTTTCTCGTCGTATCGCCCAACCGCTGTACATTTTTCATGATTCACTTTCATCACATGTCGTTTGGGTATGTTTTCTTGGTTTTATGTGGCCTTGAAGATCAGCGTGCAGTCAGCCAACAGTTCCGTTGAAGCATGACACACTGCTTGGGTCAGATCTGTGGATCTCAGCATCTCTACCACCTCTCTCTAGGCTTGGACAACCTGTTTCTAATAATAGACTTTCGTTGCTTTGTCTGGTTCGTGATTGCTTCTTGACTTGTGAGTTTGTAGTGAGGTGCTCAGCCGTAGTGGTGCGCATACACAGTAAATGATGGAGTGTGACGTTTAACCCCTTGTACATAATGCTCTGTTACGACATCAAAAACGCCCTGAAGTACGAGTATACAGGATTCGACTTATGCACTCATCTGCAAACCACTTTAGTTTTGACGGAAGACTCACCTGCAGTCCGGCTTAAGGACATCATAAACGAGAGGTTCAGCTGGGTTCCAGGTGAGTCTCCCGCGAAACTAGATTGGCTTGTAGATGCGTGCATATCGCTAATTTCGTGCAATTTAGGTTCAAGTAGAACATAAGGTAGACGGAAACTCGGGGGACTGTGCCTATCTGATGAGCTCCAATAAGGGCAAAATCGGTCGTGGGCTGTCGAAGAGTTTTCGGAAAATTTGGGAGTGTATTACGTCGACATATAATTCGATCTGTCCGGCCTGTAGTGTTTTGGAATATAGACCGGTAGTAACCAGTCGTTATATCTTTCAGCACTGGTTGGTTCAGTTGTGTTTTTTCTGTCTGATTTGCTCGTTGCGTGTCACATCTGCTTATATTTCCTGATTCACCTACATGCCTAAACACATACCCCATCTCAGTTAAGCAATTTTACGATAGTGCTTCAAGATCGATGGTTGGTTGAGGTCAATGGTAAATTGTCGTGTGTTTTTTGCAGAGACCAGTGGACTTTTCGCCCTGGCCTTTCGTTTGATGCAGCTGTTTTCTGAGAATAAAGAGTAAGTATGCTTTATTTGAAGTGTTACACTGTCTCGCAACTCTTCCATGTCACTTCTCCATTGCTCGTTGCAGATCCTTCTAGAATGTGCTTGTGTTCGTCGTTCCCGTAAACCATGGGTCTTTTGTCTCGGATCCGCTGACTGAATCCAGTCGGCAAGTTCCCTTGTCAGACCAACAGTAGTCTAGTGCTGAAACCACTTTTTCTTCGATGAGACTCGTCGAAAGGTCGGTAGATTGTGAGTGTGCAACCATTTTAAATAGACCAAGTGAGTGTGGTGAAGCACCACAGTCTTAACAAGTAATCAGCTGACTGGGTGGTTGGAAAGTCAGGTGATTGGAGACGAAGCCTCTGCGTTGAATGTAGCTCCATCTCAGCTGGTTTTGTCACGCGATTCCGTTTCAGAAAAAGTCACAACAAGCAACATGAGTCTACCAGAGATCTCCAACCTTCTGTTTTTTGCCAGAGTTTTTCCGGCTAAATGAGGTCAGTTAAGCGAATTCTTATTACTCCGTGGGTTCCTGTAAATTGTACGCCCTTTGTCGGGTGGAGCACTGAGGCCAAACAAACCTTTGAGTGAAGACGTAGTGGCCCCACTGACAGCCATACAAACTTCGAAATTTGTTACAATAACTTTTGTTTATGACCCGAACTGCTGATCAGCCATTCAAGGCCCAACAGTTTAGCCTTCAACTATTAGCCTGGAATGTTCCACCTCGATTCCCCTTAGATATTCGGGAGTTGCCCACTTTCGATGATTCACAAGTGGTAAAACAGGTGTACAGCGCTTCTCGGCTTTTAGGCATAGAATAACTTGAACTGCAGGACGACAGCTCAATTGAGGATTTCAACACATGCGTGTGAACTCAAACGAAACTGCACGGGATACTACAGAACGAATTGTGTTGATGAAATCATGTTGGAAAGTTGTGTCCCAGAAAAATAATGTCCCATTCCTATCAAACACCTCAAGAACCAAAGGAGCGAGGTGAATCGCCTCCGAAAAGCGCAATTTAAGGTTGCAAATTGTCACAGGCAACTCCCACAGTTTAGTCTCTGGAAGTCGATGAGACCCAAAAGCATAAAGTTGATAAAAAAAAGTCTGTAAACTTTATGTAAACTTACGACCATTAACAATGTGGCCTGTTTTCTCAGTATCCAGTCTTTAGGTCTATAGTTCCAACAATGCAGACAGATTCGATTGTATCGTACGGGACTAGCCAGCCGTTCAATCGTTCATTTGCAAACACCCCTTTGGTGTCTAACTGCCATGCTATCCAAAGGAAGCACGAGGGCTGGGATGCTGCCAGGTTGCCCAAGCTTAGACAGGGAAGCCGAGAGGCAGAAGTTGGGTTCCAACCACGGACCTTCCGGTCAGGAAATTTGCACTCTTACCACTGAGCTATCTTGCCAGTACCAACAGTTACGTAGTCCTCGAATATGTTGTTTATATTAGAATCCCTGGATGTTATCATTCAATTGAGGCGGCATCTTCGGGGGTGAGGTTGCCAGACTGTTTTCTCGTTGAAGGGGAGTTGAGTAACATGCTTTATCCACTAAACTAGCGAAATATGTGTTCTATCAGATTGCCTCAAACAGCTTGTGCCGTGAAATATTTTGCTTAAACTGCGCGGATTTGCCCCGGATGTTCAATACTATCCCACGTCTGATACATAGGCATCTTTGTGAATCTGTACAGCGTTCATTGGCTTGTGTGATCTGCATCAGTCATTCCAAATATTTTTGTGCCATCCAGGTGGACTGGAATAACACTTCAGTCGAATGTGGATTAATGCAGACTTACTGAATTCGCTAGGCACTATTATTATTATTCTTACTCCAGGCAAACCACTGACACTGATTGTTTTGATATCATGCTTCTTGTTTGCAGAAATTACAAGCCCCTTGTCGATACGTTGGGTTTGCTATTCCAGATACGGGACGACTATGTGAATCTGGTGGACAAATCAGTGAGTTTTCAGCATCCACATTTCCTATTTTTGCCAAATTCCAGTCGGTATCCTCTGTCTTCGTATGATTTTGTACTGTGATATGGAGCTTTTGTCGCTATGACTCCGTTATAAACAACATTCTTGGGACAGAGGTTGCGTCTTTAAAACTGTCGATTTTTACTTTACAAGGCCCTCTGAATATCGTATGACTGAGATAGCTTAGTGGTTGAGGAACGAGACCGCTGGTCAGAAGGTCCGTGATCCGTGAGTTGATTCTGTCTAAGCTCGGGCAATCTGTGCTCGATGCCTCTTGATGCGCGTGACAGATGTGCACCGAAAGGGTGCAACAGCTGAAAGATAATATTGTTTGTACTGTTAGTGTGCATATTCCATAACTAGAACCCAGCCTCTCAAGAACAAGCTGTTTCCTGTTAGTTGATCAGGTAAATGTTATTCTGTTCGTCGAACTTGCCAGTTAGCTGTTGACGAAATTTTTGCAAGCCAATTACCAAGCTGACTGAATAAATCAACAATTGCCTCATCAACTACTAATAAGCACACCCGATCAACCTTATTCTGGTGCGTTTCCAACACACCGCAACTTAGCATATTGCTAGAAAGCACATGAGCCAGCAGGGATTGGTGCTTGGTCGGATAGTGAATCAATGTGTAAGGCGAATCAGCGTGTCTTGTTTGCAGAAATTACAAGCCCCTTGTCGATACGTTGGGTTTGCTATTCCAGATACGGGACGACTATGTGAATCTGGTGGACAAATCAGTGAGTTTTCAGCATCCACATTTCCTATTTTTGCCAAATTCCAGTCGGTATCCTCTGTCTTCGTATGATTTTGTACTGTGATATGGAGCTTTTGTCGCTATGACTCCGTTATAAACAACATTCTTGGGACAGAGGTTGCGTCTTTAAAACTGTCGATTTTTACTTTACAAGGCCCTCTGAATATCGTATGACTGAGATAGCTTAGTTAGTGGTTGACGAGACCGCTGGTCAGAAGGTCCGTGATCCGTGAGTTGATTCTGTCTAAGCTCGGGCAATCTGTGCTCGATGCCTCTTGATGCGCGTGACAGATGTGCACCGAAAGGGTGCAACAGCTGAAAGATAATATTGTTTGTACTGTTAGTGTGCATATTCCATAACTAGAACCCAGCCTCTCAAGAACAAGCTGTTTCCTGTTAGTTGATCAGGTAAATGTTATTCTGTTCGTCGAACTTGCCAGTTAGCTGTTGACGAAATTTTTGCAAGCCAATTACCAAGCTGACTGAATAAATCAACAATTGCCTCATCAACTACTAATAAGCACACCCGATCAACCTTATTCTGGTGCGTTTCCAACACACCGCAACTTAGCATATTGCTAGAAAGCACATGAGCCAGCAGGGATTGGTGCTTGGTCGGATAGTGAATCAATGTGTAAGGCGAATCAGCGTGTTGGATCGTTCTGTGAACGCAAACGACTATATACGACGTGCGACCGACAGCGCCGCGTGCATATTGGGAAGGGATAACTGGAACTAAGGAGAAACATGGCCAAAAGCGAACTTGCTTTGTCTCTCGTAACCGCTGAGCAACGAGCAGTATTCCAGGGTTGACCGAAACATGGACTGTGTCAACAATGAACGTTTCCTGTTCAATTGGAGCTCATTTACTTGAGCCGCTCTCCAGCAGTAATGTGCCATGATCGGACCATAATCGACGTCGAAGTGTGGTAGTAAATTCATGTGACTAAAACAGCCGATAGATAGGCGGACAATGGCTTCACAGCGATGTCCCGTTATCTCGTGGAGTGATTTGGAAGAAGCCCATCTTTTGTATTCAGCCGTGGTTTGAAGCCTTATCGAGTTGGATATTTCAGAGAATAGTTAAACCAAGTAAAGAATCGGTCCATAAGGAGGGTGACGTCGCGTAGCTTGATGTGTTTCATACTCTGATAGGGTTTGTAGAAGCTTAAAGTATCGCTGAGGGGCAATTTTTAGACTTTTACTACAAAGACCCTATCTCGCTAGAGAAAACGCCCTTTAGTGTCAGTTGTATTTGTTTCTGACGCCAGAGATGACGCCAATTAGCGAATGTTGTTCGGTCAAGACAAAAACGAAAGCTCCTCATCATCTTTGATTTGCGTTTGTGGATGCTCTTCCGGCCCATATTCCGATGGCATTTCAAGCGTGTGAGTAATTCAGAAACTGATGGAGAGTCTAAGCTCACGTAGTACGGCTTGTGTTGATCCGGTGCAACGACCAACGTAGATACGGGAGCAGATGGCCAACTCCACTTTTGTGGAAAGTATTTAGCTCAGAATGAGGATGCTGGTTCTTCACATGTATAAAATCTCCAATATTATACTTGTTGACCCAATCAACAGCCTGTCTTACTTGTCCCGTTTTGCGTATCAGGTGAAAAAGTTGCAGACCATTTCCAGCTTCACTAGCTTTTCCCAGTTCCAGGCTTTTCCTATTCCAGATTTCTCTATCCGCTTGAAGAATGTGTTCGACCTCATGTCGAACAGCCCCTGTGGCTGAGTTGTGTTGAATGTTCGAAAGACATCACGTCTCTCATCGAGGAGCGACAGTGACTGAAAGGCACTTGTTAACGGAGCTCCAGACGAGCAAATAAGCCTCAGTAGACGCATAATCGTGCAGTTCATGCGCGGCAGCGTGCAGATGGCTCCAGATGGCTCACTGGCCATGCGACAGTTGCTTGAGCATGAAATTATTGTAGTTTGTGCAGTTCGTATTTGTAAGTGGAACGAATAACGTAGATACGGGGGTAGATAGCCAACTCAACTTTTGTGATTCTAAGGTTGTTCTATCTTCCCACTCTCACAAACTTAACCAACCGGCGTAAAAAGACAGGCGGAAATGAGCGAAGTTTTGGTGCTAAGACTCACTGTAGCTGTAGGCATCAAAGGACTTTATTGATACAAAGTTCCTGTCAAACTTGCGATGTTACTTACTTTATACTCGACTCAGCGGCTTGCGCACACCGGCTTTGATCTCGATCAAATTACCCGTGTGAGGGCGTCCGTTGTTTCAACGAATGTTGGTGGAGCAATCCGGTTTGGATGTCAACTAATCTTAGTGGGTAGCTGATTTTTCACGAGAGGAGGGGGTGGCTTGTGCGATCATGGAATTCTGAGTGTCTGCCTGTGGGTGCGTCTGCGTCCCGTAAACCGTTAGCGCGTGGTTAATTCGTCCACTTCTTGATCGGTGAATTCGCTTCGAATGCCTGAATTACAAACATAACTTCACCCACTTCATCCAGCCTGTGTGTTGTGCTGTGTGTTAGTGCATGTTTCCACTGTCACACAGCACTGCATGAGCAAAGGGGTACAAAACATCTGTGGCTAATGTTCACTGGAAGAGTAGGTATTATTTGTATAAACGTGACGCACTACTCATAGGGTTGCTGGAAACTCTTCGACAGCCCACGGTCGGTTCACTCTTATTGTGACTCCTCAGATAGGCTCGGTCCCCAAGTTTCCGTCACTCCTATGTTCTACTTGAACCCAAATTGCACGAACTTAGTGAATTACACTCATTTGCGTGTCAATTCGGTTTTGACGGTACTATCTGTCTTGTCTGCTACTTATGAGTAGTTGCGTGAAAAACCTGTGGAATGTAAGTTCTGCTGTAGGTGGTCGGTTTCTGATGTTTACTCTCTCGCTTCCCTTTTACAAGTACCAAAAGTCCAAAGCTTTTGCGGAAGACATAACCGAGGGAAAATTCAGTTTTCCCATTGTCCGGTCGATTCAAGCCAACCCACGGGACAATCAGGTGATGAGCATTTTATGTCAACGCACTACGGACAAATATCTAAAAGTTCATTGTGTGCGTCACATGGCTGATTTGGGAGCTTTCGACTACACCGTTGATGTCATGGCTAAGCTGGAGCAGCAGTAAGTGGATTTTTCAGTTTTGATCAGTGCGCTATGAATTGTGGCTCAAAGTAGTGTAGCCGTTCGTGCTGCCTATATTTCAGCTTTCTCTTCGTCACCAGTCAGTAATAACTCATCTTATACAGGTCGTTTTGATCGATTCAGTTGGAACACTTAGAATGAATCTCAAAAGCCCGAATCAAATTTACCAACTCGCTCCGCTTGTGGTGTCAAACGGCCATATCACCAGGTCTCAAGAGTCGCGCGTACCACACTATATTAAGGCCTGAATTGTTTTATATTTGCGAGATATGACCTTTGAGGCCTTTCGAGGTTTTCGGCTACCGTTTTCTTAGAAACTTTGCTGTTTTCGGATGGCATCAGGGGATTCCTAACGAGGTAATTAGAGAATGGGTATAGTTGTGCGATGAGTACTTCAGTCGCGAAAACATCCGGCACCACTAACTATGGTGATTTACAAATGTGTCACGGATCTTCGTCTGCTGAGCCGAGTGTCATTCTCTGTGCTTTCTGCAGCATGGCTTAAACCGCCAGGCAGATAACATATGACGTGGCGGAAGGGTGTGAAGGTAGATACGGACAGTTTGGGTGTTGTTGGAGCGGTACGCCTTCTAGGATTAAGTCTCTGTGACCCTTCCTGGGCTTGGCCGGAGACAATGCAAAAATGGCGACTGTTCGATGTCAGTAGTGTTTGTGTTGTCATTCTCTCTCTAGATTGTCTGACTTAGCGCTTGGGGATAGGTGGGTAGCTGGGAATACTTGTGATGGACCAGCATCTCACTCACTCTTGTCCCCTCTTTTTTTTCACTCTTTTGACTTCGGTAAACCTTATGGATGTATGGCAGTGAAGTTTGAATGTCAACTTTGATGTTGCTGTCTCTGTTGATAATGCAATTAGTTTGCGAATTTCCCGTCACCATACGAACAGACATCGTCAATGGGCAGAGTTATATGGAGTTCCCTCGGTTTGATGAGTCATCGAAAGACCTAGGAAGTGAACCTTGTAGGAAGAGCAAGGTACACAAGTCATCCGAATGGCTGGTGGCAGAATGGCCGGCTAGACATTGACCCAACAGTTGACTCCTGGCGATATTGTTTGTTCGTTTAGAAGTCTTGCCGTCAAAATAAAAACAGCCCTTTTCCTTACAAATTAAAACCAGTTTGGGATACGGTTAATTCCATCCACCTCATGATCCATTTTGCCGAACCGTTACGATTCCAGTAGTTTATTCGCATACATACGACCGTGAGGAAGCTTTGAAATCTTTAAAAACGTTCTGATGGTAAAAAGACATATGAGTTGCCTTATTATGTGGAGTAAATGCATACCTCATCATCATCATCATCATCATCATCATCAAAGACAGCAACATCAGTGTTGGCACTGATGCTTCACTGCTGTACAATGCATACCTCGTAAATTCGAAATACCACTGACAACCATTTGTTGACTTGTATGTCGAACTTTTGCGTTGGTTTCGTCACCTTTTGATGTGACATCGTCAGTGCTCTGTTGACTGAGGCCTCACAGAATTGTGACATAATGATACCGATCCACTGTCCAGTTTTAAACGCGTTCATCCAGCTATTTGAAGAACTGCGACCACATTAGGTTGAGTATATTCATGTGCACCATGTAAACTGGGCAAATCTACCATAAGCGGCATGAATTTGGGAACGCGGTCGCTTCAAAGAGAACGCTGCCAGCCTTAAATCTCACCAAGAAAGCGGTTTCATGCAAATACCGAATGTTGTTCGTGTTCTCCGGAAGGCGAAGGTCCCTTTGTGAAAAGCTGGTTACTACGTTAACATTCACCGATTTAGGTGATGTGGCACGTCTATTCGTTTAAATAATTTCAAATTATATGAAACCACCGAGTTTGCTACCTTTAATTTTCCAAACGTGTGGTTCTGAAAAGCTGAGTAAGTTAACGGAGGCCAAGTGTAGGTCGATCAGTAGCCTGGTTGAAGACTGCCTGCCGACATGGGGATGTTGTTGTGAATACAGTTGTTGATGCACTCGGTGGAGCAAGATAATGAGGCGCTGGGATTCGTTTCTCGAGGTGGGGGGTGGGACAAACCCTACTAGAGTTGAACTGTGCTCCACTCAGATACCCTTGACTAATTAGATCTTGTGAGGTCATCTGACTCTTCTGCTTTTTGGAAAAAGAATTGCTTAGATTACTAAAGTGTCGTCATTTTAGTTTTTTTTGGTTTTAGTTTACCTACGTTAGAGTTGTAGTCATTTGCTAAGACGATTCGGATCACAAGGCCTCGTGATTAAGTGATGCGACTACAGTTAATTTTATACGAATTATTTTGTTTGCTTTGGCCCAGTCGGTTACGTCTCTCGGCTGACCAGTTACACATACTCCCCAATAAATATGGGAAGTTCCTCTTCCTGGACGGGTATTCGTCAATCAGAGTGCTCTAGCTATGGGATCGCCCTCCTTGTCGAACTGTAAAAACTTTAGCTCTGTAGATACTGCATGTTGGTCGTGGTTTTGTCTACTAAACTAGACGGTCTGGTCCCAGAAAGGGGGTAGCCCACAGTCCGTCAGATTGAACAGCCCTACGGCCTTCATCGCTCAACAGAGAAGACATTAAGGTATCTGCCCAAAAACTATCGATCTGGGTGCAAATAATACCGCCAACGCCATTAAATTGATCCGAGGGCGCACTTTAGATTAAGGCCTAAGTACTCCAACTACTAGCGGTAGTATTCATCCAGCTCATGATGTTTATAGATGTGCACCGAGGTATGATCAGTACATCGCGTTTCATGCAAATGTTTCGTAGTCAAACGCCTGAAATAAACCGCATTAGACGTACCTATCTGATCAGACCCGGCCTCGGGACGCCCTTCCCTTTAGTCCTTCATGAGATTAATGCGAAATATGTGTCCGTCTATTTCTCCTTATAAAACATGAACTCTTAGTTCTACCCATCGAAGTCCCTCTGGTGAACCTTTGTGCGTAACAATGGGGCAAGTTGCGGAGAAATTAATGAGTAATGAAATATTTCGCAGAAGTGGAGAGTAAAAGACAGCTCATAGTAGAAATTACAGCCAGCTAGGTAAGAGTGTACGTTGAAGGCTGTATGGGTTTTCCACCTGTTTATCGCTTGAATGTCTTATCTTATTTGGTGAGGTTTCAGCAAACTATCGTGGAATTCACCCAGCAAAGGGAATAATACAAAAGTGTTAGTTGCTCGCTTTGTACACTTTGTACACTTAAACATGCCCCTAATGTCTTTTTTACGTCTACTAGTGTATAATCCAACCGTACGAAAATGTGCCACGAATTAGTGCACAAAGTGCCCTCCACTCTAGGTTTTCACCAGCTCTAAGGGTACGGCGCTGTCTTCGGATGAGGAGTGTATAACATCCAACGTGACTTAACCGCGGGAGATACAGTAGCACGTTGCTGATAGGTCTTAAGTCAGAAATAGAGCCATTCGCAATTGCGTGTCCGTCAAGACCCGTCTCGGACCAGTTGTTAGCCCCGTCTGATGTTGCTTCATACTGGTTAGCTCTGTGTGATTTTGTCCAACTTTATGGTAATGCCCCATCGAAGCGATACTAATGTTATAATAGTAGTTTCCTACTTGCTTGTCTCCTATTATGTATTTCACAGCTAAGGTAACGCACTTATTGTTTCTCACTTGCTCTGATTTCGACCCAGGTGTCATGCGCTCATCGAACATCACGGTGGTAATCCTTTCCTATCCGCATTTTTGAAAAAAGTTGGTTCCATCTACCGTTTGAATGATGGTCAGTTGCGACGACATAGTGCGTCGGAATTCGATTTCAATCCGGAATCTGAACAGTCTACCTCAGTTGAAAGCTCTAAGTTGCCTTGCTGCCTCACGCCAAATGGTCCGTTTAAGCCAAACTCGTGAGCCTCTGAATCCCATCGTGCAACTGTGATCTCTCTCCAATTTTTCGTGTATTTTCACTGCTATTTTACGTGTTTCCCATCCAATTTTCTTATGCATTGCAAAATACATGCTTTGTCTGTATACCCCTCATTTTCAGCCGTGTGTATGGCGCTTCTCATCTGCTCCGAGCTTTGCTGGTTGTTTAGACTTTCATTGGGTCACCACATAGTAATCCGTCCCTTTTGTTCCTTCGACAATCAGTGAGAGCAATTTGACGTCAAATTAAGCCTCTGGATGAATCCTCTGATCGCAGTCCTCGACCGTAACCAGAAGTGACGAACGAATAAATGTAGCATCACGGTACTCCACCACGCGGAGAAATTCGCTTGTATAATGTCAGTTAAGGGCATTATCCTGCTACGATGCCTTCTAGAACTCTTTCAGTACCGGGGCGAGACAACTCGATGGTTGGGGCGCGAACTTACTGACTGGAAGGTCCCTGGTTCGGACCCGATATCTACATCTCCATTTCTCCTGTCTAGGCTTGGGAAACATGGTAGTGTCCCAGCCCTCGTGATTCCTTCTGGTAGAATAGCAGTTGGGCACCGAAAGGGTGCCACAGCTGAAGCGGCTCTTTCAGTACCGTTGTGACTGGATAGATGTTCTTCCTGGTCTTATGCATTCATAACGTCCAGAAATCTCCTCCCTGCGATTCAGTTCGCCTGACGCACATCATATGTACAGAATTTATGAGCTACTCACTTGAAGTACCGTTCAGTTCCAATGTTTCTTCCCAGTTGAATAGATTTTCGAGCCAACCTGAATGATAGCAGCAGACGGTCGAACAACATTGCGCCTACACGCCTGAGTATCCGGTATGCATAATGCTACCTACCTGACAGTCTTCATACATGTCACGCCAGCAGCTGGATGTAATTTTTGTGACTAAATCGCCGTAGTATAACTTGGGGTACCGCAGTTTCAGATATCATTAGGTTTAGTTCATTTTGGTGCGAGGTTGAGATAGTGATCATTTCATCCTCCTAAACTCTGGAAAGAAGTAATCTGGCTCTGGTCTTTGAGCATGCCACTTTTAGTGATCGCCGCCACAGTAAAGTTCCTCGAAAAAGCCTGTTGTAGACAGAACTGTCATGTTTTCTCCAGTGGCGAGCGGTTCTCGTCTTATAACGTTCGCAACAAGACAATAGATTGAATAATGGTATGTTTTCATCTCTCGAACATAGTATTGTACGTGTTTTCACGTATTTTCCGGCTAGTGTGAACATTAGTCAACTTGCCACTGATACTCATCAGTTGGGGTACAGAGCGTAACTGGTTGGCACCTGAAACCTACATGACGTTCAATAAACAGTTAGCCTCTGTCTTCCGATTCGAATCTAGTCAGCGGTAAACGTCCTTTCCACTGTTTACTTGTAAGCTTTGAGGTTGGTTCGGTATAGATCAGGAATTCCGAGCATTTACCTCAAGTAATTCGTGTAGAAATCTCTAGTACTAAGTTCCACCAGTTGTGATAAAACCTTCCCTTACTCTGAATGAGTTCAAGTAAAGTCGGCGTTTTCTAGTATTGCAAAATTCTCAATTTTTTAAACACTTCATGTAGACCGCAAAAATACAAGCAGTGCCCCGAAGAGAGTGAATCCCGAGAAAGCGCTGACGGCCAATTGACTTTACTGTGACCATTGCGATCACGTTTGGCCGCGTGACGGCTGCAACTGCTGAGGCGAACTCCCAATGCAAAAATACGAGCAGTGCCTCGAAGGGGGTGAATCCCGAGAAAGCGCCGACGGCCAATTGACTTTACTGCGACCATTGCAATCACGTTTGGCCGCGTTGCGGCTGCAACTGCTGAGGCGAACTCCCAATTGCATTTCTGTCGAATAAGTAAACCAAGCTTTCCATAAGGAAATCTACCTGGCATGGTCTCGTGGTAGGGCATGTAGCACATCATTTACGAATTTTGTTACACTTTTCATGATAAATCTAATGCTACCAGCGCAGAAAAATTAAGTGGGGCCCGAAAAAATCCCGTATTGATGGGCGCGATTATGAGGAGTTGCTTTGGTTGACCGTAGATAGATACAGTACGTTGGGCAAGCTCCACGGACAATATCGCTCGAGAATGAAAACTGTGTTTTCGATACGAACCAAACGGTATATGGGCCATAACAGGGATGTTTAGTTTTCCTTACACAGTGGAACTGAAATCACGGCAACCTTTTTGCATGTTGTTGTATCCTAAAAAAAGTTCCACTACGGTTGCTTTTGTGTCATCGGAACTTCTCTCCTGGCAACAGAAATATTCGACTCCTAGATGAGAAAATTCAACCTTATGTGGCATTGGAATTCGAAGTCATCATGTTTTGTTACACGCGGATATTTCATCTGATCGGCTTATTTAGGAAATCTGTTCTTATAAAACAGATCCACAGTCAGCGTGGTTTAGAGTGATGCTTATAGATGCAATGCATGCTTGAAAGAAAATAAACACAACTGCTCGCTCTTCGTTGATTGCACATGGTCAGCTGTTTCGGCTGTCGTATGGAACCTGTCAGCTAGCAGGTTCATAGGAGGAAGAATGCATTTCGTGCCTACTAACAGCGTTATTGCGAAACAAATTTACCATTTGACTACCTTGGTTATCCTGGTTCCGAGATTCCAGTCGAATGTCACTCCGATGATTTCACGGGCTGGCGTCGTCAATCAGATAATCGAATTGATTGAACGTCCGTCTCTTGTAGGCGTCAGTCGGAAATAGTGTTCAAAGCTGAGTGAACTTAGTTGCAGTAGGATGGTTCTCAAAAACCTTAGCTGTGTGCATAGAGTAAAAATCATCAGTTTCCTGAAAATAATTCGAGAATGCCCGAAACCTACTGGGACCCTAAAACTTCACCAAAATCTCTATAAGCATCCGGACCAGTCAATCAGTCGATTCAAAAGCAACCTGGATCGTTGAAAAGTGAAGCTCAAATAGCGCAAGGTGCCATGTAACTGTTGTACTCACTTCTTCTCAGTAGGGCTGTTGTGTTCTACGTTGGCGAGTCTTTTTTCGGCACCGAGACACTAGAGTGGGAACAGAAAACCAAGGTTAATTCGTGAAATTTACCTATGGGTGCACGCAGACCATTTGAGTGCCCTTTCCTTCAAATGTTAATTTTGGTGAAATCGGCGACGGGGCTGGTCAAGTGATGGGTATATAAAGCTGAATCTATACTGCTTGTCAGCAAAGTATTCACGAAACGTTGCAACTGTTTTGACAACCCAATAAGGTATTCATTTGAAGCAGTATGTCTCGTTCATCCGAATGATGTAACTTTAAAGATGAATCCATTTCACTTAGTTTCGTCGGTCGCAATACATGTAACATGTTGAAAAATAACAAACCAATCCGGACAAACACACTGTATAATTCTTGCACTAAGAATAGTGACTTTCAATTACTCATACAGACCAGGCTAAGCGTCACGTGACCTCTGACGGAGTAATTGGTAAAGTCTCGACGAATTTCCTTGTTAACGATCAGTTGCATCGTATTAGAAAAGACATTGAGTCGATGTCAACCGAATGACCATTCTCAAGGCCTTCTCTGGTAATGGATGATACATTATATGTCTATATTCAGTGCGGCTTGCAACTTTAATTTTATTTATTCTAGTGACATGTCGCCATGAGGTATTTATCAGATTTCATGGCACTACCAAACCTTAAACGGGGCTGGAGCCCATATTTGGCACCCTCGACTAACGACGATATCCGGCAAAAACCCCGACAGTTCACATTCAGCCAACTCATGATACGCTACCAAGTACTACTCACTAGCACGCCCCACCCTAAACTCCACGCTATTTACTGCTTTACCTGCAGTGCAGCTTCAGTGATTGGCCTGGACAAAACTCGTGGTGTCATGGCTCGAGAACGCTTCCGCTTTTAGTTGCTGAGTTGGACTACCAGATGAACAACAACTAAACCTACTCAGAACTCCCCACTTCGTTTATATCAAGTCGTTATTTTTTATAACGCGACGTCACTGATAATAAACGTTGAAGCTCAGAGGCCTTATTGGTTACTCGCCACGGGTTACCATTTCGTTTTCGCGTTGCGCTTACTCTGTTTTAGAGAGTGAACTGACTCTGTTGAGAGTGAATTTCACTCAACATTTTGCGCGACCTATCCATTTTGTGATCGGCTGAGATTGTTCACACTTTTTGACCGTGTTGCGACTGACGGTAATGCATGAATTGGTTACAACTCGCAATTAACATCCTATTTCTGTTATTCACACGTTGATTACCGGAAGCGACCCCACTGTTAACACCCGTTTTACTAGGGTGAGCATTATGCCTAATCCGTTTATTCATGTTTTCCTTTTCGCAATTGGAATTTCATGCCTTCCCTTGCCTGGTAAAATTGAACGATGAGAACGAGAAGTGGTATCCTACTCACCGGAAGACTTATTGAACTAATCATGTTTTTTTTCGTCGTCGGGATGTAGCACACTACTCATAACGTTGCTGAAAACTCCCCGATAGCTCACCTGTTGCGAAAGTTTTCCAGAAGGTTGTTGATGTTTGTTCAAATGAATTCATCCCACCTTAGTGTGCCCCGATTTGGCTTTCCGAGTACTGCTATTTGTATTTGTGGGGTATTCAATTTAGTTGCGCCATGTTTAGAAGGATTTTCTTGGCAATCTGTCTTTTCAAGTGCGCTTAAAACGCGCGTAAGTCGAAGTTCTTTTTGCGAGCGTCATACATATGATTCCTTATCTGCATACGGGCTGTTGCATGTGTAAATTAAGAACCCGATGGCAATAGAACAACATTTTCCTTCCGGAACACACCACTCTGTACAGTGGAACGATTGGTTTGTAAGGAATCCACTCACTCAGTTAGCAGTAGCAGTAGATACCTGACAGCTCCACAGATTCCAGTAGACTATTTTTCGCTCAGTCGCAGGTACGCTAGCATTCACATGTATATTATCTTGTGGTTGTTGGCATCCGCGATCATCTGTCTGAATATCCGCCTGTTTTTTTCTCCGACGATTGTGTTGAGTGGCTTCGCTTAAGTGTGAAGTCTCAATCCAGGCAACCCACCTCATCCTTACCGACCGCAAATTTTCCTGATTCTTCGTCACATTTGTCAGCCACATAACCATCAACCGCTAATCGGTCTGTATTGACTTATGTTTGGTAGAGTTGCTATTTGGTGAACGCTCTGTTCACTGTTGCAACGCTCTATAAATTTTACCACCTCTGTCGTCTTCAATTTACATACCTGGCTTGCTTGTACCACAACGTAGCTTTGTTTATCGGCTGACCAGAACTTGAGTTAGTGTTAACTTGAGACGCAGTTGATTTCCAGTTGAATCTCCGGTTCATGACATTTGAATAGCCTTCAACAACCTTGTAAGTAGTATTTTCTGGTGAGAAAAATATATGAAATCAAGTTTGAATTAGCACTAAGAGGACGTAGCCGTCCATCTCTTACGGTATCATGAATTTCTTCGTTCGGGCTTTGCCTAAGCATACGGCATGAATATCTTCACAGAAGGTATAAAAATGTAAACCCTTCGGATACATTCAACACGCGTGCCCGAATGGATGGGCCTCAGAAGGAGGTGCCGCCGACGTGTGGGCGTCCAAGCTGTAAACCGTTTGCTGTGGCCAGCGTTGCGTTTCACAGACGTCGAGTGACCTACCAACTGGTGGCAACTACCACGAGGTTTAACTTCTCCCCATGGAAATGTCTTTTACTGTCTTTAGAAATACAAGTAATTAGCTATAGACATGAACACAACCGTCCATTCCGACATGATAGTTCAGGTGCAGTAAGGTTAACACGCTCGCCTCGTACGTCAGATGCCCAATGTGCACTGCTGATGAGTTCTACTTTGAGCAACTTTGGAATCCAGTGCTTTATTCCGTTTGTTGTGGACTTATAAGAATAATTTCTGTAAGACATGATGGGTACGGTTCAAAAGTGCGTGATGTGAACGCGAACTGTGGTTGACATCATAGAGAAGTGAGTAACACTTTTGGAAGTAGTCAGAACACTTATTATAGTCTACTTTTTTTGGAAAACCAGAAATATTTCCGGTGGACGCGCTTACAACCAAGCGTATACCGCTTGTTGTTGTCATCTGCTACTCCCCTGCAAGGCAATTATTGCACTTCCTATTACGTTGGCTTACTTTTGATCCCCATTTTGAAAAGTAGCCGTTCGTCCTATGAATAGTCATGCGCAGCAGCTTAAAGCATTCAATGTGTACTTCCATGGTCTTTTGCAACCATTCGGTCAAGGCGTGAACTTACTGACCAGAAGGTTGATTATTCGAACCGAACTTCGTTATCTCGACTGTTCCTGTATGGGCAACCTGGCAGTTTTCCAGTCCTCATGATTCTTTCAGGTGGCATAGCAGCTAGGCATCGAAAAAGTGTTGAGGTTAAATAATGTTTTATCCACAAGTCACAATCATGACCCATACGGACATACCTGTTCTCCCAGTGCCCATTCTGCGGAGTTTCTTTCTGCGCGAACAAAGGGGAAAAGAAAGTATAGTTCGCCAGTTGTGAACTATCTCGTGTTCCAGTAGAGCATAAGGTTGACGGAAACTCGGGAACTGCGTCTACCTGCTGAGTCCCAGTAAGGCGAAGCCGGTTGTTGTCTGCTGGAAAGTTTTCCGTAACCTTTTGGGTAGTTTGTTTCACCGTCTGAAGAATATTTGCAGCAGGCAACCTGAATTCTAATATCAACTCAGTGTTTGTCGAACCTCCGGCTCTTGCCGGGGCACATTTCTTGGAGGCCCTGAACACGAAAGCTTCTGTTCATTTTCGGATAATTAGATCGACAGGAACAATTATTACGAATATGATCCGGTGTGTTGATTCGTCATCCTCTCAGCGCTACTTCAAACTTTTTGTGTTTGTCTTTTAGTTTGCAATGTCATCTGACGAACCGTCTAATTCCGGGCAAACTCGTGACACCAGCAGACACCCAGATGTGGATGATTCATTTGAGGAAAACGCTGTGAGTTTCGTAAGCTAATCTAAAATTTGATCGTTATCACAATGGCCTGTAGGTATCTTGTATCTTTCGTCCGCTGTTGCGAGGTTAATTCTACGAACATCCAAACAGGGAGCGTGTAGTAAATGACATCGATTTGTTTTTCAGTCCAATTTCCGCTTGTTTGATGCCTATCGAGAGGGAAACCTGGACTGTGATGTTATCAGTACCCAAAAGGTATCCCGCGTCCTGGAAACGAAGAATTCAGTACCTCTGAAAGAACCCCTTGGTCAGTGTGCTACCGATGTTCCCCGTTCTTGGCGGTTAGCTCCCGAGGCCAACAAACCAACCAACGCGTCGGTTTCCTTGGGGTCCTTGTGCAAGACAAAGTCCATGCCGAAAGTACCTACTGTGGGACAGGAAACATCAACAGTATCCCGTGAGCCATACGCTCCACCTGAACCAAAGGCTAAAGGATCGTGAGTCTATGTGTGATTGTACACCATTGCTTTCGCAGGATTGACTCACAACCTTTAGTCTGACACTCTATTTTTTTCTTTATTCCAGCCATCTGAAACCTTCACCGGGCAACGCCATACTGGTGAACCAGCGTCAGGTAACAACTTTCTGTGGGTCCCCTCGTCTCCTTTAGTGAGACCTCTTTGGCCTCCTCTGCCTACCTGAAGCCTGTATTCTACTTTTCAGCGGGGAAATCCATTACTAAAGCACATACACAATGTGGCGTGGGAGTATGCCGAAATCGAACCTGATTACGTAGTTGGTCGAAACAACTGTGTCTACTTTCTCAGGTAGGTGCCAATTTTCGCGGTGTTCCAACTGCAACGCATGAATCGCTTCTTTTCCCATTTTGTGTTAAAGTGTTCGTGCTCTGCTGTCGCCGGGCTTTCCCTCACTGCTACTCGTTCTCACTGTTGAACTGCAGTATTCAAATATCACTTAAGTGATGCGGTTCTTACATCCCCTACTCAGTTACCCTGTAGTAATTAATATAATCGTTCAACTGTAGTACCCTCTCCGTGCATAGCTGCCACTCAAAGAGAGCACGAGGGCTGAGATACTGGCAGCTTACCCAAGCCTAGACAGGATCTGTCGAGGTAACGTGGTTGGATTTGAATCATGAACCGTCCGATCAGTAAGTCCGCGCCTAAACCACAGCTATCTCCAGTTCCAGACTCATTGCTAATGTCATATCAAAGAATGTGAAAACAGGCTATCACATTTTACCTATGACAAATCGCGTGAAATGAAGAACCGCTGGTGGCCATGATTGAAACTACCCACATTTTCTAAGCAGCTCAAAGGAAGGAATTATTCACTAGTCGCGTGAACCTCCGAGCTGAGAAGCCGTCACTCGTGCCAGTCAACACGTGACCGTGTGATAAAAACCCCGTGATTGAGAAATGAGTTAATCACACTCCTACTTAGTCACTCGTGGCCGAATAATCTATTCTTCAGCTACCAACCCAGAAGCTGCAAGTTTGATTCTTTCCAGAGGTTCGTGGAGTACGCACTACTGATGGTTTCCAACAAAGATGAAACAGCTTTAAAGTGCTTCTCTGTTTTTCGCCAGAGGTTCGTGAGTACGCACTACTGATGGTTTCCAACAAAGATGAAACAGCTTTAAAGTGCTTCTCTGTTTTTCGCCAAGCGTTGGCTTCACGTACAGGGAGAAAACTTTTCAAAATGAGCAGCCGTGAAAAATGAACACCAACTGCGCCAAACACATGCAGCAACATATCTGGTACTGTACTGATTTTGACCGCACCCGACAGCTTGATGACACGAGCACCACTTTACTATCCAACAAACAGGTTAACAGGTCCTCTGTTCCATTGCCGTTCTTCCTTTGAAACGAAAAATATCACTTCCCCCCCCCCCGGACTTTCGGTCGTAGTGCATAATGTCTATCTGAAGTCCTGTGTCTGAACCATAGAAAAATGCTTGATTGATTTCCTACCGGTAGTAAATCCAAGCTTCCGATTACCCAGACTTGATTAGACGCGTCTTTCATCTCAGGTTTATGAGTTATTGTAGTGCGGAAAAATTCCGAATAATAAGATGGTTTTATACTTGCACTTTATAATTCGCTTGCTCCAATTAACCAGCTATTAATCTGTATCAGTTCTTGTCCCTGCCGTTACTTCTTCTAGAGGGTATTAACCTATTCTTACTTTTTCATGTACCCGCCATTCATTGTTTTACTCACTGTCGCGTAACATGCGAGGGATGCATACATTGTCTGCCCGCCTCTGACTTTTAAAAATTATTTCAGTCTTCGCTACCACAAACTGAATCCAGAGTACATCTTTGAAAGAGTGAGACAAACCAAACAGAATTATCAACTTTCCGTTCTTCTGTGCCAAGTGGATATAGTAAGTCCCATGTTGAGACGCGTTCTTTGTTCAAGCTTAGGGTCGAACAGTTTCATTTCCTCTGACTTGTTTTCACGCTATTTCAGACAGATCCGCACTATCCGTTGAAAGAACTGTGCAAACTGTGCCTGTCAGAGAAGCTGACACTTATGCTGGCTTGGAGGTAAGTCTTTTGGGACTAAATTGTTGCGCAGATGTCCCTGTTGCTCAACCGTCTTATATTCTCTGTTAGGCGTCTCGACTAATCATTTCTCCCATAGTTTCAGTCTACCCACATTATATAGGTGAGTGAAATACTTGAGAGTAGGTCGTATGCCGGAGGCCTGGCTTTCATAACCAGATTCCAAGACCACCAAGCATTCGATGCCTAGTTTTGTGCTTTTGTCGGGAACTGATTTGGTAAACTACAATGAATGCATTGTAAACGTTTACCTGGTGCTCATTGTTCACGAACTGCACCAGAATTGATCGGTCCATCGTCTGTGTAATTCCTTTTGTTGGTCTACAAGGATTTTGCCAATTTCCTCTTCATTCTTCCAAATTGGCGCGTTCCAGAGAGCAAGCAACTCGGTGTACACATATAGAGGTGGTTAAACGTGAAAATTATCTTTCAGCATTTGCCTTGATATCAGGGGACTGATAAAGATCATATCTAATGGGACAGTAAGAAGTGTACGATAAATCAACATGCCATCAGGTACATCACCCATAAATTGCACTAGGATGTAAACTGACCCACGTGGGACATCTCTGGTGGCAAACGTCTATGTAATCGACCTGATGTTCCGTTTGAAAAGCCAGTCAGGATGCTAATATCACAGGCTAGCAATTATTGCAGTACAAAGGATATGCAGATATCTGATATACAGATCTAAGGTGGACATTCGTTCGTCGCGTCGTCCAAAAAACACGCTTCGATTTCGAAAGTAAACTCAATGACTGAATGGGCAGTATCGGAAGCTTCATTCGTCCACTGTTATATCACTCTCATTTGAACGGTTCCTCTCCTGTCTCAGCGCAGTTATTCTGATGAGTCTAAAACAAGTGAGAGAGCACTGGATTTGAATGCCTCGTAAAGTATCTGCTGTTAGTCTGACCGGCCCATATTCCAGGTTTTTCAGGTCTAAACGGGAGCATTCGAGATGCCGATTTTTGATTTGAACTGTTGGTCAGCAAGTTGGCGTTATAGCCACTGAGCTTTCTCGACCTCGCCATCCAAGCAGGAACTAAGGAGGGCGATGTCAAATGCGGATAACTTTTGAAGCGTTCTCCCAGTTGGGAGAACGGCATGGTGATGAGCGTAGATGTCACCCATATACGGATAGTTAAGTGATGCCGATGTTATAGGTGATGGAGCGTCGAAACGGCTAACTGATAACTTGCCGCAGAGTGGAGCGTACCGGTGCATCAGTGGCTGTGCACTGAGTAGTGGTGCGTGCCTGCTGCCAGCCAGGGTTGATCGTAATTCACAATTGTTTGTTCGGCCGACTTATCTCGGGGTGTCCATAGTGTATGTGTTACAGCACATAATTTCGGAGTCTTGAGGATACAACCATCGGTGATCAAAAGGTGCTTAGCGTAGATATGCATTTTCTAAATCCGAAATCAATACCATCATTCGGTGATCTACTTTGTGGATATACTTCCTCTTTTTAGGCAGCAAATCAATCTCTTTCCGGGTGAATCATTCAGAAAGTGACTAGAAGGTTACGAACATTTTTTGACGTATAGGAGCATCCGTTTCAATTCACGGAATCACAACATCCCCTTCAGATCGATTTCTGGCGTTTTGTTGACTGATCTGAGTCGAATCGGATGGACTGAATCACCGCAGTAAGCGTAGTTGCGCATCACAACAGCCCGTCAGGTGCGTGTATGGGGATTCCTATATTGAAGGTGAAATTAGTTGTTGAAGGTTCGTAGTAAGTATATGGACTACAATTGTAACCCTGCAGCATATCTTGGAATTCCAACCTTCCTGAAGGCAGTAGGTACATGGCACACGGCTTTCTGTTGTCCGTCGTGAAGTTTACACAAAGTCTTAGTACTTCACTGCCATACTGGACGCCAATCGTCAAACATAACTGCGTACTTCACTCAGACGAGGATGAGTTGTGGGTGGCGGACCTTGGTTCTATTAACACCGTGAGCCCTGGTAAATGGTTTGATTTCAAGAAAATTGGCTGGTATCCAACTTAGCCCCAAAAGATGACTCGTAGTACAATCGCCCAATCTTGGGCGATTGTTCCCGACGTTCTCTCACTCTGAAACTTTGCAACCGCTTTGCTTGTGAATGAGCTACGTGGTTCTGACGTGTATGATCACTATGGTGCCCCATTCATACCAACTTCGTACACCCTTGCGCTACATTTTCAATCTCAGGACACTTTCTTTGATACGATGTTTTCATAGCGATCTTTGGTTGCCGTTTGCAAACATTCAAAATGCATGATCACATTGGTGTCGACTATATCGTACTGATGCACCTCACATCTCAGTCCGACAACTCGACTCTCCCCTTTTATCATTCTGGTCTCTGTTAAGGATCACATGAATACCGAAGGTCGTTTGGTTTGTCCTTCGGTGTAATGTAAGCTTATCTGTGACTTTTTGTAACCTCCACTAGTTAGCGTAAAACGTTGAATCTGGATTCAACTAATGTGAGGTGGATGAGATCTCATCGCATAAAATGTGTCTCTTTAGCCCGGAGGAGGCAGCACGGTACCTTGAAGCATACAAGGCGTTGGAAAACAAGCCTCCTGATGATTTGATGCCTGCCGTGGCAGCGGTTACGGATCATCGAGCCCAAATCACTGAATTTCTAACCGCCGTTCGCCCAGTCACTAAAGCCGATGCCGTATCAGCTATCAATAATTTCAAGGTAGGTTATTTTGACTCAGTTTTTTATTTGCGATTCCAAGCTTTCGATGTGCATCCTCAAAGTTGCCTTATCGGTTAGAAGTCTTAGAGCTATTGTGTCGGAACGTGGAAGTGGGGCACAAATAATTCAAATGGCGTGGGTTTTTTGTATCCTAAGCAAGTATCGTGCCACCATTAAATCCATCTTATGCCACATGACATATTCGGTTGACCATTTATCGTCCTCTGCAATTTCACTTTGTTTCCCTTAATCCTTGCTATATATATCGCCGTTTTTTCAACGTTTTGCACCTTTTATAGCTTCAACCAACAGCTTATCTGGTAACAGGTCAGTAGGAGATGCATATAGAACGTTTAATCTCTCGAGTTGTACCGCATGGTCAAATTGTGCGAACTTAGCTTTCGTAGCAATCCACCATTCATGAAACAACACTGTTACACCATTGTGCGCGTTCGAAGTTATGGTGCAGCGACTTCGCGTCTCTTTTACCGATCGTTCTACTCCGGTAACAGCCCTAAAGGTGAGATAGCTGTGGTTACAGTGCGAGTTTACTGATCGGACGGTCCGTGGTCCGAACCCAACCTCTGTCTCTCAACTTCCCGTTTAGGCTTGGGCAACCTGGAAGTACCCCACCCTTGTGCTTCCTTTGGGTGGCAGGGCAGCTATGCACTGAAAGTGTTACAGCTGAACGATTTTTACCAATGCCAGCCAAGATTATCAGTCGATGGTTTGTATATACTCCATGATACGCGTTTTTTATTGGAGCATTCTCTCCCTTTTGCCTTGAACTACAACCTTCCGCTATCCACGAACAAATTCCACTCTTGTGGAACTCCTAAAGTGATCTTTGTCCAGAGATGGCTTTCATGTGGGGGACAAATTACCAGAGGCGTTGAGCAGTCCCCTACTCATAAGGTTGCTGAAGTCTATTTGACAGCTTACGACGACAGCTTACGAGTTCAGCCCATCTTGGGGCCCATTAGCTACGCATAGTCTCCAGACTTTCATCAAACTCATTTTCAAATTGAACACCAAGTTATATATAGCGGAATGCACTTATTCGCCCATTGCATTGATGTTAAGGACCGGCGTAGCTGAATCTCCCTTTCAAGATATTCTCCAGCCCAAAGGTCGCCTGATGATACGATATTCGACATTTTATTGATAAACCATGCTAATTTTATTCTATGTTGCTTTTATAGTGGAGCTACACTGTTTCCGAAATTTAATGAACTATCTTTGTAATGTACTACTCATAAGGTTGCTGAAAATCCGTCGGCAGATCTGTCAGCAACCTTATGAGTAGTACATCACAAAGATATACATGTATCGCGATATCTCGGATATCGTAGCGACTGAAACATGAGGCAGCCTGGTGCAGCACATTCAGTTGCCTAAGAACATCACAAACGAGAGATTCAGCTGGGTTCCTAGTGAGTCTCTCGAAAAACCAAATTGGTTTGCAATTGAGTGTATATTCGTTAATTAACTGTCGTTTTCTACGAAATTGTCGCGAGGTTATTTTGGCCAGTTCTAGAGCTTATGGCAGAAGGCAATCCATTTACAACGAGAACAGCTGGTTCATACTTATTCAGACATCTCAGTCTTGTTGATGGCATATCCATCAGCGGAGATTTCCGAACAAGTTTAACAGTCCTAACTGACCCGTTTTGTCAGTTGGAGTAGAATTTACTTCATACTTATTTAAACGGAAAGTTACTTTTCATTCCAGTTTGTCAGACAGCTGCATTCCTCAGCTATCCGTGCCACACGTACTGTATCACCTTAGTGTAGGAATGTTTGAGTTCGTCAAAGCAATCTGTGTTGAAATTGTTTTTGTGAAGGGAGGTCGTCTGGACCGTGGTAGGTCTACTGTGCGAACAAAGATTTTTACCGACATGGAATGAGATCACAAAGTCAGATCTCAGTAGCCTTGGTCAACGCCATTGGGCGACACTGTACCGATTTAAGTTTATTAGCAGGGGCCCGCCAACAATGCAAAAACTTCGGCTGCGCTAGATGAACCGCTACCATAGTTGAAGAAGCTAAGTTGGACTATGTAGTATTTTTCCTTGGTTGAGTTAACTTGTTCGGCGTCCAGTGTATTCCGCTGCTCAGCAACAAGAGAATGAGTATGACAAATCGTTCAGCTGTAGCACCCTTTCGGTGCCTAGCTGCCATGTCACCCGAGGGAAACATGAGGTCTCGAAAACTGCCAGGTTAGCCAAACTTTGACAGGAGAAGTCGAGCTGCAGAGGCCGGGTTCCAACCACGGACTTTCCGGTTAGTAAATTCGCGCTATAACCACTGGGTCATCTAACCACCCTTGTTGTATGTAACATTGCGTGGCTGATTGCTGTGGTATGGAATGTGAAATGTCCCACGTAGCATTTCGCACCTAAAATTTGGCCCTTTACAGGCAACCGTAACGGTGGAATTGACACCAGGACACACCATCTCATCAAAGCCTGTAGACGGGCACTGAGGATCGGCCACAAAATGAATGGTCGGCTTTCCACCCCGCAAGTGCAGTCTGCATGCAATGGATGCTCCGGGAACAGACGAAGAATGATTGCGAGTAGAAAACAGTCACGACTAGGACGAACTGAACTGTGCTATTGATAATTACATGTTCTGCCCTAGTAAAAAGATGCCCAACTGATGGTTGGATGATCTCTTCCTGGAGATGGTCTTATCTCGAGTTTTCTTCTTATTTGTTCTGAGAAAGTTTGGGGAGTTGAAAAGCTGTCTTCACGTGGGAGGTTGATTGGAAAGATGATTTTAATGATATCCTAGTGATCTATATGAGATGAAATCATGACAGACGAGCGAAATACTATATGCCAATCACATTCTTCCGGGCAATGTTGCATATCCCGTACAATTACTTGGTGAATCGAGTTGGGTAAACTGGACAAGTATCGGATGTTTTCACACTTGTGATCTGTGATCATCCTTCTTGTTGCAAGTAGCCCTATCTGTCAACTTTGTGCTATCCCGATGTTAGTGTGGAACACACAACACCTTGTGCCATTTCTCAAACGCCATCTGTTGATTCGGTTCGACTGTCTGTGTGCCTATAATTGTCACCTGACCGACATTCTGTCTTTATGTATGATTGAGCCACGTGACACTTATGTTCCACCTTCTCAGTTTTGGACTCGTTACTTGGCGTGTACTCACACGTTTAGTCCTGACTTACTCAACGACTGGGGCACTATCGAAGCAGGTTCACGGAAAGACAAGTGAAGCAGGCAATTAAAGCTTGAAATGAAAATAAGATCCATGGGTTCGGCGATGGCTGCCCAAAGTTGTAGTTTTCCGTACGTTTCTTTTTCGCAATCACTCGCATGTTCTTACTCGTGCGTTCGCTTGCTGTGCGTGACTTTGTCTTGACTACTCCCCACCTTTCTCATGCTCTTCAATTTTACCGTTTGTTCCTAAGACGGTCGCGGATATGATTAATGCTGATGCCGCATCATTGGAGTCTTGTCCTGGCTTCGGTCAACGCAAGGTTAGTAGTAACTCATCAGTTTTCCCATAATGTTGCCCACTTTCTTCTCCTAACCAGGCGCAAAAGTTGTATGAAGTTTTTCGGATGCCGTTTCTACGCGATTCAACCTGATTTCTACTACTTGAATCAATATGTACAGAAAATACACGACTTTGGTTCTCCCAAGTACACTCAGTTGCTTTTGTTCCTACCTTTGACTTCTGGAAAAACCTGGCAATAGCTATTGTGACTAAGGTCCCAAACATAGGCCACCTCTCTTTCCCTATGTGCNATGAAAAAATACCCAAAATGGTTCTACACTCGCAGCAGCGCTGTCCATTCAATTGGCTGAACACAAAATTTATATTTATTGATGCACTGTAGTGGTTTAAAATGAGCTCGTATATCTGTGAATTTCTCGAAATGAGTCGACCTCTGAAAGCACTTATCACTGACCCGCTCATTTAGTTCGGTATCCGTATGCCATCGCCGTTACATTGCTACCATGGTGGTAATTTCGAAGATAATCTCATCAGTCTTCCTTTCGTGAGGGACATTCCCCTCGATCACTGCACTTCTCAAGGCACTTTATAACCGATAATATAATTCAACAACCGACCGACGAGCTCGCAAGACCTCAACGACAAATTACCTGGCAAGATGAAGTGTAGGCTTAGACTAATTCATGTGTCCCGTTGATCAAACAATGAATTTCAGGTCGAAACCACTAGAGGCGTGATTCTCCAACGCGACTTCTTCGAATCATTGGGTCGAATCGCAATCAAACTTTGGCTCGTGTACACGCTAACCTACAATAAAGTCACCGGTATCAGATAGAGACTCTCAAGCGTGACTGTGTCTGTTCTCCGTCTCCGCAGTTTATACTGAATAGCCTGAACAGACGTGATACACTCTACCGCGATGGACTCCTACGGAAGTGATTTAATGTATATGTTCGTTGGAACAAGATCAACTAATTCGAAGTTACTTTATTACAGCGCACACTTTGCACAACGGCCTAATAAAGCGCAGTTATTGGAATGTCTCCTAGTAGGTCAGTCTTGGCTTGGCAACCTTGCAGCATCGCAGCCCTCGTGTTTCTTTTGGGTGGCATGATAGGCATCGAAAGGGTCCTACGGCTGAACTAGTATGATAATTATTATTACAGTATGTCAGCGAGGGATAATCAAACGGGTAAACGCGTCTTCATGTTCCGACTCCTCAGACTAATTTAGGTTCCGAAGCATAAAAAAGCGTCCCAGTTCCTCCTCATCTAAAAGCGGGATTCTAGGTAAATTGTGGCTTTAGTGGCCTGAACTGGCGCTACTGTTTCATGGACATCTTGGTTAAATCATTGGCATGCATGACGCTGACGACGTGTGCACGCTTACGCCGCGCTCGTGGTTTTGTCCGTGTATTGGACTATGTATGAGATTATTCACGATATGCCGAAATAACTAGTCGGACCCGTGCTCGAGGAACCTCGTCAAGTGGCCACTAAACAGGGGGTTGACCAAATCCATAATTGCATGTTACAACTGACTTAATTGAGCCTAACTGATCGATCTCTTAGTGTTCTTCCCCACTTAAATCGTCAAAATAATCTATTTTCATCTACTCTAAAGAGTCTACTTGGTAACCCATCTTGTATTAAAGTTATTAGTTCACTGTGGAGCATGGTCAGCCCAGATTTACGTTCACGGAAAATGTGCGTGGCAAAGGGGACAAAATAATCTGCTCTAACATTGCCGGTAAGAGCTCGAGATGGCTATGGTTAGGATCCAACACCGGCATCTCTATCGATCTTGTCTAGGCTTGGGCAACCTGATACTATCCCGGCCCTCGTGCTTTCTTCGGGTGGCAAGGCAACTAGGCTCCAGAAAGATGTTATGGCTGAACGAAACAACGAAATTCAAGGGAGCGAAATGAGACGCACAGTCTACGAAATTGAGGTCAAGAGCAGGCGGAAAGTCCCGGAGCTTCGTTAACTTTCGACGGCATTTTAACCCTAAAACTTATAACTAGTAGCCGACTATGGGTGACTGGTTTGTGCCTTGTGACGTCTTTTCCATGGAGTTAGACCGTCCCTACTTTACCTTCGACGAAATTGACTAGCTGCAATTCACGCCCGCGTAAAAGCGCCTTTTGTCCGGGCTCACGCTATGATCGTCACAGGATCGCAAACATGCATGAGGTCCCAGCATGTGTACGAACTCAACGTATCGATTTGTTACCACAATTCTGTGCTCATCGTCGTGGCACGATCCAACGCGGAGGGGTCACTTGTTAAAGCAGGGGCACTTGAAGAACAATCGAGCAGAAAGGACAGCATATATATAACCGACATATCAGGGTCCAACCTGAAACGAGCTGAATTTTTGTAATCTAGCCAGTTGCGTCTTACCATGATGTAATATGTAGCCCATGAATGGTCTGACAGCGTCTCCGCTTCAAACATCAACGGATACTAACACTTTAGGTCCACCGCGTTGTGAGTAGTGAACTGACAAAGTGTGGACTCCCAAAGGAAAACAGCGAACACGACGGAAGGGACAAACACTGCATAGGTTCTCAGGAGGAGCCAATAAGGGAAGATCAGTTTCTCTGGCAAACATACTACCCCGAGACAGTTTCATCCATCGAAGACGACGAAATAACTACAGCCTGATAGCAAACGAAACTGGTCGGCCCTAACAACTCCTTCATGTAATGAATCCGTCTTTCCAGAGAAAGAACAGCAAAAAGGTAAATTCCATCCAGCTTACGTCTGTTCACACTCAGAAAAAGTACCATATCAGTAACACTTTAATTCACAAATACACTATTGAGTGGCAACAACACCGTTAATCCGTGATTGTGAATGTGGCAGTTGAAGTTGAAGCATGAATCTCTGAGGCCCCGGTCGCGTTTGACGACAAGCGGTATACCTCTGAATCCGAAGGGACGTGTACCAGGCTACAGTACCCGTTTTGTTCTATGGCTGATAATGGTCTCTGTGAGAAGCCGAACTGGGACGTCTTCATACCTTCAACAACTATTGCCCCAGGAATCACAGCTCACGTGGGCTGGTGTTGGCGAATCCGCAGACAGACAATTGAAAAACGACAACTCGGATTACCACCAAAGAACGTCTCGAGCAAAGAAGCTGCGGTGGTCAGACCATGTATAGCACATGCAGAATCATCGTTTGACGAGAACAACGCGTTTCCGTCCCCATTTCAGAAGGCGCAAGCAGAGATTTGATCCGTTTGGCCTGACAGAGGGAAATGAAGTCGATTACAAGAAGTCTGGATACTGTTGCTCTGCCACACCACTTAGGATAGGCCCGTGATCCTTCCCTCTTGTTTGTTGCTCCAGGCGCTGCAAGATCCCAATGGTGTTGCTGTCAGTTTACCGAGTGTCTGGAGGTGTAGGCACCTCGAAAAGACTGTGTAGGCTAGCACTAAATTCCGTCCACTTTTATTCCTCTTCACAATGCTTTCAATTAGATTATAGTCGTATCGCAGCAAGATGCCGATGTTGAACACTGTGCTTCGCTGCTGCTGCTGCTGCTGATAAATCCCTACTGTATGCACCTCTGATCAGTCTTCTCGCTATTCTTCATGGGAGGGAACTTCCATTACACTGAAACCTTCTTACAATACCAAGCGAATCGCACCTGCTCATTAGACAACTGCAATTTAACATAACTTGGATAGCATATATGTGCTCATTATTTTTTTCCCTATTCATTCTCAAATTACCATTCATCTATGAGCTGGTACTCCTTTGAAACACTCGAATATTGTTTGAAGCAAGATTACCTGCAAATGTTAGTCTGGCGAACGCACGGTTTTCTTTTGGGTGGCTGGCGGGCATGCAGAATGCTCCCACACTACCCACGTCTAGGTACTCTTCCCGTCTTGGAACGGTTGTTCAACTCAGTCAACACGATATTTGAGTTCCAGCTTACAAGCAGTGGATATGTGCTATCGAGCAGGGGTTTTAACCCCATGGAAGAGTGCCACCATTACCATGTCAATGAACACCGGTGGATCAGCGGTAGCAGCGTGCAGACGCCGACGTGGCATGAGATACGTTGTACAGCCGAACTGTAATTATATAGGAACACGGTCCGGCCATAGTGACGGAGCGTGGACAGGACTGTGCAGAGTGACGTGGAGACAGGATAGGCTGTTTTGCTCTGGAACTGGAGCACCAGAACCACTACGTGACAATTACTTCCAGCGTTAACACAACCGGCCAGATGCTTTGTGCCGCATAACATGAGAACAGAATACACTCTTCTAGAGATTTCGCTTAGCGGTCATCGAGCTCACCGACTGGATTGAGTCACCAACGTGTAGACCGTTTTTCCGTGCTATTTCTGGAAGCAAGCACCGTGAGGAGCTTACAGCTCCAAGCGCTCAATCAGACAATCTAGAAAAAACTGGCAGCACAAACGCCACTGATACCGATTAGCCGCCATAACTCCAGTGAAGCGCACGGGTGGTGTCACAGAGACCCATCCTGGAGAAAAGGCCGCACCAATAACACTTAAGGTATTCATAATCTCTTCCACACTGTTCTGCCAAGCCATGAGTTGCCCAACTCGCAGTTCGCACCATTACGAAGGAGGCATGGAGAACAACATTCGTCTCACTAAGCGATGTTTCAACATGCGTAGTGTATGACAAAGCCACAGCAGCTGATAAAGTTGGTTGCCTTTAGCATGATGATTTCTATGTTGTAAACCCCATAAACAACAGGCCCAGGCAGAAAGAAGAGGATAACACAGGAAGAACTAAGTATTCAAGGCGGATCTAGGTATGGAGAAGGGGAGCATAAGGTAGTTAGGAAAGTTACTCAATGCCCAATTCTGAATCGGTGAACGTGGACGAATCTGGGAACACATCTTCGCCCTATTGAAGAAGAAGAAAAGAGTTATGTGAGGAATGAACGCTTACCAACATTGTGTAGCCGTTATTGATAAACTGATAAAACAACCACGTCCAAGACAGTAACATCGCTGCGTGAGCACACTTTTCCGTAAGAGGCTCAGGCTTCCCCTCACCGCGATAGAAGTACCTACAATTTTCATACAATAGCGCGTATGAGAAGAATTGAAACCAAAGTAGACATTTTAAAAGTGATTCGAAAAGGTAAAGTTGTCAAATTATTGGAATCCACATAGAAACGGACTAAGATGTGTGCTCTAGTTGACATGTAGTACATGCCGACTTAGGCAGATCAAGCTCAGACCAAACTTCCTACACTTCACCGCTTACCTCCTGGTCATTGAGTTATGGTTAGTGTATTTTAACAAGTGATGTTACGAGGAGCTTAAAAGAGCTGCTCTACGGGACCAAAGTTGTACAGAGACTTAGTGTTGAGGTTTTACCTGATTCTACCGCAGGAGGTTCTACTTCCTAAGCAAACCACTTCCAAGCGTAGTAAAGTCGCGTGTGTCTGCAATGGGACAATATGGCTTAAAGCAGGGGAGAGCAAGTTGTGTGGGAAACAGATGAATTATATCTAAAGGTATGATGACAAGATAAACGGTTCATGACGAGTGGTGTAGGTGCAAAGACTCGGATACCAGAGTCGGAGTTAAACTAAGAATATTGCAGTAGCATGACCGGATTTACAGAGTGGAAGGCACAAACAAGCGTACGCGCGAACAGGTCGAAGGCAGTGAGCGGACACGCATAATAAACCGGATTACCTAAAAAATGGAGACGCATTCTGAGGATCAATGAGCCAAAAGCAATGCTTGCCTTCCACAAGCTCGTAGTACCGTGATGAATGGCAATCCGCTCATTTTTATCGTTTGAAATATCAAACGAACGTGTAATCTCAGGGTCGTATTTGTCCCTTTTAAGAAGCGAGGAGCGATTCATTATCTACACAGGACGAGTCACATATATCGCCTTCACCCGGTTACGGATCGAAACGAGTACAAATATCATTCGCCGTTTTAATCGAGAGGCCGGAAATAACCTCTCGCGGCACTCGTGCTGTCAGCTCATTTCCAAATTGTCTGATTGGACACTTGGAGTTGTGAGTACCTCAGGATTCTTGCGAAGGGTCGACAACAAATACGCCTTCTCAGCTATGAAGTCTTTGAAGAGCTTACCAAACCAGATCCTGGATGAATGAGTCCTATTCGTTAACTTCCTCATCCGCATAACGCTAAATCCAAGCAACGAGTTGCTGGCGTGTTTGCTTATTATTCACAGTGGATACCATACTTCTCTGAAAAAATCAGTGTGCTTATCAGAAACAAGACTTTCCCCTTCCCGGAGCGTGCACAACAGTCCTTCGTAAATTCGAAGGAATAGGAAAACGCAACTGTTGTGACAGTCGACTACAACGCAGCCTTCGTTGTTGAGACGGACGCCTCACACATAGCCATCACTGCATTTCTGACTCAGAACGGCCGGTCGGTGACCTTCTTTTCTAGAGCACTGACACCGAGCGAAAATCACTGTTATTGAGAAAGAAGCATACGCCATCGTTGAATCCATCGGCAAATAGAAGCATTTTCTCTCCGAGAAGCACTTCAAGCTTATCACCGATAAGCGGTCGGTTTTCTCTATGTACGGTGTGTCTCAGAATAGTAAGATAAAAGACTATAAAACCCAGCGATGAAAAATCGAACTCTCCGCTTTTAGCTACGATGTCAGCTAGAGACCTAGAAAAGAATATGGTGGTTTGTACCTTATCGCGTAACTCGTGCACCTTGTGCCATCCCGGAACTACTCGTATGCACCACTTTGTTCTTTCCAAAAACTTGATTTTTCCCTTCAAAATTTCAAAGGCATCACCACAAAATGTGCGATTTATGCCGCCATCAAACCGCACTTTTACAAACCACCCCCGCTACAATCCTCAAAGCGACTCAACCATTCGAAAGCGTTAGCGTCGGGTTTAAAGGGCCTCTGCTTTCTGCTACTCGAAACCGATATCTCCTTACTATCGTTGAAGAGTTTTTCTGTTTTCCATTTGTCTTCCCCTGCACAAATACCTGTGTATCTACCGTTATTAAATGTCTATGTGAATTATTCTTTGTTTCGTATACCTGCATATGTACATTCGGATCGTGACTCCTCAATCATATCTGACGAACTGTCCAGATTCCTACGTCACACAGGGGTTTGCGCCAGCCGAACGACTGCTTACAATCCCCAGGGGAACGTGCAAGTCGAACGCCTCATCGGGACATTGCGGAACGCAATCCAGCTCAGACTCAAGAAGAAAGGCCTTTATATCTGGTAGTCGGTTTTACCAGATGCCCTCCACTCTGTGTCTCCACAGATACCACTCCACATTGACGAACGTTTCGGTTTGCGCATCGGTCATCCTGAGGTTTATCTATACCAACTTGGCTAACTACTCCAAGGCTTGTTGATCTGAAGCAGATCCGTGGTGTTTCAAAGTATGGAGTTGGACTCATTAACTTCGATTCACATTACGTCCATGTCCGTTTTTCCGGTGGAAGGAAAGGGATTGTAACCGTCCACCATTTCGCTTCTTGTGGTGATCGTACACATGTCAACGAGTTCACAATCACCTCATCTAGTGAAGGCGATGACGTTCATGCACCTCCTCTGTCTGACATGCACGCGTCTCCGCTCAATAACGTTGAAGATAATACCGATGGTACTTCGGTCTCACCCCCA
This sequence comes from Opisthorchis viverrini, assembly GCF_000715545.1. Classification (NCBI taxonomy): domain Eukaryota; kingdom Metazoa; phylum Platyhelminthes; class Trematoda; order Opisthorchiida; family Opisthorchiidae; genus Opisthorchis; species Opisthorchis viverrini. The sequence continues at coordinate 266,094 of NW_008751944.1, forward strand.
TGCCCGGCGATGCATCTGCATCTCCAAACACATATGACCCTGACACCTCTGATTTATCCAGGCTCCAGCAGCATACACGGCCCCGAATTTTAAGGAATCAAGAAGCCTGACCACACTTATCATTACCCCTTAGTGGATTTTTACAATCATTCATTCAGTCCCTGAGTCTGAGTTACCCTTCTCTACATACAATCCAACAGTCCGCGTGAATGTCATGGCTATCCTTTGTGTTTGCATTGTCGTTTCATATGGACCATGCTTTCGCCTTCACTTTCAGCTTACGTACATTTATTCCTAGACAATTAAAGCGCGATTCATTCTACACCATTCAGTCTTGTTCCCGTGTTCAATCAAGATCGATACTCCATCTGTCACAGTCTCTCAGGTCAATGATTGGGCACTTCTGCTTGCGTTACTCCGAAACTGGTTTGCACACCCTTCGGCAAACGATGGTTCGGCATACACAATACATAGCCTAACGAACGCAGTTTCTGGTGCTGGACACATTCCTCAATGGAAATCGCCAATGCGCAACTGAAAACTCGCTTTCTGGTGGCCTCGTTGCAGATTCTCCGACACCAACCTACATGGGCTATGGTCCTAAGACAACGGTTGTTGAAGACGTGGAAACATCTCAGCTCGGATGCTAGAACAGGTCAGGCCTTACAAACATACAAAATATCCAGTAATGTAGTCAGATGCACATTTTCCTCGAGACTCATGAATATACCAGTCTGACGCTATATGCCTCAAATTAGCAAACGCGACCCAAGCCTTGCAGATCCGTGCACTGATCTCATCTGTCACTTCTAAAGGGTGGGCCTATCATCATCACATCATCGACAGCATGACATCAGTGTTCAACACTGATGCTTCACTGCCGTAGGTGGGCCTACAAGGGAAGCGTATGAAAACGTATGTGAAATAAAAGTCCTAACCGACAGACATTCCAGAATCCCAACATATTATATAAACAAGCCAATGTTAAAAGAAAGTAGAAACACGAAGTTCCTTAAATGACACCAATATCGTGCCCACCCCACGTCACATATCCAGAGTCCAAACACAGGCAAGGCCCGAATTACGCGTCGCTGATGAGCTCGAGTCCAGTGCTGTCGTCTTTGAGCTAAAGATGGCTCATGGCGCGAACTTACTAACCGGGAAGTCCATCCTTAGAATCAAACACCGGCTTCTCGACCGCTCTTGTCTAGGCTTGAGCAACCTGGCAGTATCTTAGCCCTCATGCTTTCTTTGGGTGGCATGGCAGTTATGCATCGAAGGCATGTTGAAGCTAAGCGATCATTGCAGTTAATTTCTCCTTTTTATGCCAGAAAATGGGAAGATGAAGCTGAGGACCCACATACCTGAAAGGGCATACAACCTTTACCTGAAGACCTTGGCGAAACCATCGACTGAACCATTAAGACCACTGACTCGATGAATATGATTACGTTTCGATCGCGATAACATGTCAATTATGTAGAACCCGGTACTAATCCCACCGGCGTTTAAAGGAGAAAGTTGCTCCAACCGCTCGAATTAACGGCCATTGAATCTTCTTTCTGTCCTGTCGAAGGCAATGGAATCCATAACATATGGTGAATTCACGAGGCAATGCGGCAGGGATTGCATTCTGTTACTATTGCCACATGACTTTCACCGCGGACACCCGTGAGCAACCAAAGCTAGCCGTCAGGGTCTCGTGGACGATGATCGTCGACGATGCTGAAATAAGTTTTATCCAGTTGGACATCTTTGAGGCATCTGACGGAAGTGAACAAGGGATACTGCAAAACGATGGGATGTGTATTTCAAATTGGAAACAAGACTAATTGCAGAATTGAAACCTGGTCGTCCTAGTAGATGGTGTCTTTTCACATCCGAATTCAGTTATCTGTTGTCATCCAGATTTGGTTATAGGATATCGACCCTCTTCAGTTTCCATAACCCGGTGCCTGGCTGCCATGCCACCCGAAGGAAGCACGAGGGCTTAGATACTTCCAGGTTGCCCAAGCCTGGACAGGTGAAGTCGAGAGGCAGAGATCGGGTTCGAACTACGGATCTTCCAGCCAGTGAATTCGTGCTCTAACCACTTGAGCCATCTCCATCAACTAGTGACCGACGAAGTTACGACCAAACACCACTAGGTTCGTCGACAACGTCAAAGTCTGCCGATCGAATGGAACATGAACAATAGACGGCAACACTTTACGGATGGACCTGGACTGTCTACATCGGCTGAAAATCGAATGACCTACAGTGCTGAAGTACTATGCTCTCTTAGCGTCGCTTATACGCTCAAGGACGAACTTATTCACAGGCCAACTGAAGAAAGGGAATTTCGGAGTCTTGGCGCATGTCCTTGACTGCTTCATAACTTATACCCGGCGTTACAGTTGCCAGTAACCGAAGTCGGGAACCTTATCGTCATCAGCAGAGAAAGAAATAGTAACATCAGTGTTAACACTGACGCTTCACTCCCTTCTGGAACCTATGGCTAAATCGATAAAAAAAAACTCATTGGAACAGCCACGAAGATTAGGCAATTAGTTTCGCCGGTGCCCAGGTAGCGCATATCACAAAACTAGACCTAATTCCCGAAGTGTCCTTCATGAATTATTGGCGACTGGAGATCTCCTAGTGGTTTATCAGCTTTGGAAAACTGCCAACCACTCGTGTCAATTATTACACTCCCTCTACCGAGGTACTTGGCTCAGTGGTTGATGCGCATATTTACTGACCATAAGCTCCGTGGCTCCAACTGCTGCAGTCTAGGTTTTGGTAACCTGAACATTTCTCAGCCCTCGGGCTCAATTCTCATGGCATGGCAGATAGGTCCTGTGTGTCGCAGCTGAACCATTCCAGGATAATCCTCTTGATGGTCGGAGGTATTTTTCATCAGCGTGTCTGCCGCTTTCTGATGACATTTTTTTCTGCGGCTTCCACACATTCATAAGAAAACCAAACTGTTTTGGATGCAGCGAGGTTGACCAATCAACAAAGGCACCGTACTGCTTTTCGTAACTTTTATTCACTGAGAACGAACGGTTCTATATCGTTCCATCCGATGGATTACGTAGGCAATATTCCCTACTTTTCCCATGTTACCCAATCATATAAATTTGCAGGACCTTCACTGAAGTGGTCTTAGAACGTCTTCAATATAAGAAACCCACCAAAAAGGTGGGAGTGAGGAGTGACTTAGTTCATATGTAGGTGAGGTTTGGTTAAGTCCATTCAGTCACGAAACGGTAAATACTGAAGTGTCAGCAAAGGTCATGGAACCCTCAACTCTGAAGAAATTGCGAAACCCTATGACAGGTAGCATACTCTAACCCCACCGCAATGTTTTTGTCCGGGACTACCCCCGGCTAATGAGTCCGCCAGACGACAGAAAATGACAAGAGGCGGTGGAATGACGTTTGAACTTACACAATAGCGACTATGTCGGCTCGAAGACCATCGTCACCGCCTCAGAATTTATTAACCTAAAACGTGCGGCGCAATAAAACTCGTTCGAAGACCTAGAAAATTTCCATTAGCTGGGTCCTATGATGCGATTCACTTTTGTCTGCAATACGGTGGGATGATTTCAGTAATGACGAATCCTGACAGTGCCGCTGATAACAGTTTAGAGGACGTACCTGGCTTCAGAGCCGTAAAACTCATGTTTGGCGGCGCGTGGGGCGGCAAAACGACAACATCTGTTTTCGAGAAGACGAGTTATCAGTGTGAGGCGCGACCGCATTTAAGTGGGCGGCTATCAACACAAACCGGAGTCTGGAGGTCGCTCGTGGGCACAGATTGGACGTTCATTGGTCTGCATTCCCAGCCAACCGGACAACAATCATACTACGGTTTTCGCAAGTTTCGCTCGCAACTAGAGCAGTAGGTTTTCGGTGATCCTTGCTGGACCGAAGAAAACTCTGCTTGATAGTACCGGTAAGAAGTTCGTGATTTCCGATCGCATGCAGTCGGAGTTTTTGAAAATTTACTGCGCGCTTACCCTGTAATGCAATTTTTGACGCAGTTGTAATTAGTCGCACAATGCTAACAGCTGAAAAACCTTTGGGAGTGGAATAAAACCTTTTGCGCCAAAACGTTGCACCTTGTTGTGTATGTGCTGAAAACAAAAACAATTTTGGTCTACGTTCACATTTTCGCGGTTCACCAAATTTCATTGTTCACCGGAACAATCATGCCTCTGGCAGAAATGACTGGTGGAGTAATTTCCCAGCATCGCTGGGACTTCGAGATGCCTGAATGGGGCCCAAAACCTTGGATTGGTATTTGAACTCAGGCACCCGATCGCTTTAGTCCGTTAAGGACACACCATGGCTCAAAAATTATGTTCCATTGTGCGAATACTGACGCCGTATACGGGTGTATCTTCCCTGCATTCAGATTTTCCCGCCACTATCTGTCCGGGAAAACGGATGTGAAAACCTTGCTCTTGCACCTGGAGAAGTGCTACTCCGAGCAGTCATCGTGATAGGGACACCCATTAACATCCGATAACCCGTAAGTTTTATGATGAACTTAAAGCTTTCAGCATATAAACTGCATTCATGGCATGCCATTAAATCGGCAAAAGATGCTAACTCTGGTGTAATTTGTATGTGACCGATTCACATTGGTCAAGTTCTTCAGGTGAGCTGCTTAAAATTGCCTTGGATACATGTTTACTGGCAGCACAGTTTCTCGTTCCAAACGGTGATGCAAAACAGACTGCGCAAGCCCTGAGGGGTGCCAGATAGTTTGGGTCTACAGTTTTTCATTAGCAGCTGCATTTTGTAACGCTTTTGTGCGCGCCTACCATGCGGCGCGAGATGCAACTTTTGTAAGAAGATCACTGTTAATTACGTGACGTAATTATTTGTTTCCCTATTCCTCAGGCTAGTTCATCACCCTTCCGTGACTGCTCAAGTTTCAAGACTGGACCGTTCTATTTTGTACAAAGCCGACTCTACCTCGACCATTTCTATAGACGACTGGTTTACACTTATCCATGGACTTGTTGTTGAAATTTTGTCCCACTTTGAACTGAACAATTTTCCCGCTTAATTTGTCCGATAGCACGCTGCCCTCCTTGTGCCATCCGGTGTTGCTAACTGCCCAAGGTTCAATCTAGCCGTAAGCCTTTCTTTAACTCTCCTCACGATTTACTGTTAATTTCCTATAGAACCACGGTCTACCTATCTGTACTGTCTGCCCAAGTCCAATTCAATATATTGTTCACTGCCCAATTGCGACTACTGAACAAACGCAGGTGAAGTTCGTAGAATTCGGTTTCGCCGCAATTATTACTGACCGTCCGTTGGCGAATTAGACTACACGTTACCTGTTAGATAGGACACCTAGATCGTGCGTTTAGGCTAAGTAACCTATTCCTTGCTTTGAGATCACGGCCTTAGCACAGGATCTTACAATCACTGAGAGTTGGGTGGTTATTAATGAGCTCATTGCCTCACTCTATAAAGCGAATACCTGGTGGTGTTCGCACAGCGCTACGCTCACAGGTCCTCGGGCTCATCTGCCGATTCCTATTGCGTTACGTCCTGTCTCTGACGCCTACTATGTAGCGGTCCCCGAGACATATGTAAAGTGCTTGATGCCTCACAGCAGTGCAGGCAATCTGCGGGCCAGCCACAAGTGAAAGTGCGAATTCATGAACCTATCACCTAACTAGATTATATACTGCATTTAACTTTGTCGAAAGAAGGGCATAGCTCGACTGTCGGATCAAGTTTACAGCGATATTCGGGCGGGTGACCTCACAAGGACTTGCACGTTTTGACGCGTTGAATGCTTCAGATGAAGGCAACATCTAAAGCAGTAATACTAGGATGACAATATAAAATCACGACTTTCAACTTTCTCCTATGTGAAGACCATAATTTGGACTCGCGCACATTTTTCGGGTCTTCGCCTCCGGGATTCTGTGTTTAGGTCAAAGTTAACAGTATTGCAGGGCATTTTTGCGGACCGTTTGGCAACTAGTGGACAGATCAAAGCCCATCAAAGCTGATTTCTCTGCCCTGAGTCTATCGTTTAGTTGAGGTTTACTAGCCCTGGTATCCCGTCACAGATTTTGAACGCCGGTGAAGTGAGAAATAACCTGACAATGTTTGTGGCTTTGGGCTGTTCCGCGGTCTCTATATCTTGTGTTCGCAGCCAGTGAACGAGGCGCTAAATCTCGACAAACTGATGCAAAACAACCCGATCGACAGCTGATAATTTTGGTGCTTTTGTCTATAAGCGCAATGGCTGCCAACAATTTTACTTTCCTTTACAAAATTCAGCCTATATTTGACACTCTGTATTTGTTTTGAGGCTAAGCAAAACAAATCTCTCTTCAATTCCGGGGATTTTGGATAAGCAATGACAACTTCGCATCGAATAGCGAGTCGCTTCAAAAACCAGCTAAACACATAGGTTCTCTAGGTCCCTTACACTAAAGTTTTACTTTAGCTTGCTGGATGAAGATATAATTTTACTTCCTTATTATGGTGTTCACGAGTTTACTGCCTCAATGTTTGGGTGGGTAGACGGATGAAGTAGCGGAAGTTACTTGTAGGGCCAACTGGAAGGTAGGTAGATATTATACGTCGGGTGATTCAGAATGCATGAAGCGCATCGCTTAGGACCGGAAATGTTCTGGAAGCAGACTTCACTCTACTTGCTGGTCCTCATGATCTGAAGCGACTCGTCTTTGGGATCAAAAGGTTTCGGCATGCCAAAGTAACCTTGTTTGGTAAGAGTGGTTGACTTGCTTCATACTAATAATAATAATAATAATGTTTATTCCCAACTAGTGGGTAGCATACCGTCAGACATTATCTTAGTGTTACAGTCAGAATAAGTGCATGACTGATGGGGGTTGCGATTAATGGGAATTTTCTGGAAAGGGGACGGTGACGTAAACAGTGCGCATTAGCGAAGTAGACTTCATCACACCTGAGGTGATATTGATAAGGACCCAAAATTACAATGGCTCTTTATCTCCTATGGAGAATATATCAGACGGCACAAAGTCCGATCAACAGGATTTAAAATGGCGGGCAAAAACGTAGCAAAAATACAAAACAAAAGCCTCAAACTGCAGGAAGTCTGGGGCCAGAATAATGGATCGGAAGGGGCAGCAGCACTGCCACGACATGTCCGGCCAATCTGGACTAAAGCCCGAAACCGTCATTAGGGCTTCATATCCTTGGGCTTTTGGATGTATGGCCACGGAAAGCGTAAGTGGGGATGGTGAAGTGGGGCAATATGCAGTACGGACAAATGGTAGTAGAAAACTCAGAATCACAGTGTGCACGTCGTTACAGCCTTCGAAAATCCTCGCAAACGCCTTGAGTAGTGTCATCATTCTCAACTCCCCTTGGGAAATACCCTTATGCGATGATTACATAGAAGCAGGCCCTAATTCGCATTTTAAGGCATTCGTCAGAGATACTTTAGGGAACAAGGATAAGCGTGGGTAACGGACGGACGACAGAGATATCTAGCTGTGGTTCTGCCAGGATACAGACGGGCCGTTGGGCCATCAGCATTAAATGGAAGCACGTTGCCCCTGAAGCTGTGGCGGACACTTTCATAACGCAGTAGCACGGTTCTTAACGTCTGATGTATTCAAGAAGCGATCATTTTTGATATCTCGCTGTGTTATCAGATCTACAAGGTGGTAAAAACAAAGCAGTCATACGCACAAGTCACACAGTAACAGGCTCCATCCCCCAGGTATTCCACCCCATCGTGGAACACTTGGGGCAATGAAGCGGATAGATAAAACTAATCCAAAGAGCTATCAGCAAGGGATCATTGATTACATTGAATAAGGTTGTAAATAATAGTGAGGTTTGGTCGCATCATAATTATCCGGTTAAAATATTTGGATCTTAGTCGATTTTTGAAAAGTTAACGGCAGCAAGATGATACCTTGCCAGGCTGAGTTTCACAGCCGCAATATGTTTCCGCTTGATTGAGTAATCTGTTTGGTACACAAGTGTGTAGAAACTCAAAAGTATGAAGAAAGCGGTAGGTTTAGTAGTTACAACGTTGTCAAATTATCTCTGTTGACGGTTGGGATTGGCATTTCGGTGGTAGAGCACTGAAATCAAAATGTTGAAGCTTCAGGTCTAATTGGCGCTCCCCTGTGGTTTAAAATCCTAATATGCAGCTTTTGGTGCAATAGATGTAACGAAATCCACTGAATAATCAGGTGACCGGCATTAAAATGTCCATCTTTTATTGAAAGAATGATTACAATATTTGAAGACAAATTTACATGAGTTCGACAGCAGAATTAAATCACTCAAGAAGGGTGTCAACGTTTTGTTGGGATAGTTCTTTACACTTGTCCGAACGCAGTTGCAACTTTTCTTTACGATTTCCGCGAATTGTTCACGGGCTGCGTGACGTAGTTGCGTCGTCCATTAACACCGGGTCTATTGGCGCATGTGCTGATTGTGCTGTGTCTTCGTATAAGTGGGAATGCTAGAGGTGTTCGAACCCTTATAAAACCGTTCTGACGTCACCAGAGATGCTGGCGTATCACCCGTCAGCGATGTATGCAAGGCAGAATTTTGCTTCATAACTCTTGTGCTTATGGAACAGACAAAACAAGTGATCTAGTAAGCGACTTGCTAGAGGTTTCGAACCCTTATAAAACCGTTCTGACGTCACCAGAGATGCTGGCGTATCACCCGTCAGCGATGTATGCAAGGCAGAATTTTGCTTCATAACTCTTGTGCTTATGGAACAGACAAAACAAGTGATCTAGTAAGCGACTTAATGAGTCTGTTAATTTACCCAGCCTCTAATGCATTGGCATCACTTTATTGGGCAAACAATATTCCCCATCAACAGTGAAGCAATTTTGAAGCCAGTCGGGCCCATGGTCGCATCTGCCAATTCTGGAATTGACATGAAATCCCGAAATTTATAAAATTCCGTCCACAATTCCTTGAACCCGCTTTACTATGGCGCCGACTTCGATCCTTATGTCACACACACCTGTCTGTCAAATTCAGGCACCACATTCTTTGCCTTCCGGTTTCACGGGTGTATCGCCCATCGCCGGTGGTTCTAATCCTGGACTTTAATTCAGGAAAACCAAAAAACAGCAGCGCTCATGTTTGACTGTAGCTGGGTTGGCCTTGTTCCGGTTGTCTTTTGTCCCACAACACAAGAAATACAAGCGGACGACAGCTGTCCTCCCGTTTGTTCTAAAAAAAGAATATAAAAAAACATTCATGCATCGGGTAGCCTGAGAGTACTTGTGAGGAATACGGCTAACGTCGACGTGCAAGGTGTTGCCACTGTCGTCTTAGTGGGGTCACACCAATCCTAGTCCACTTCACCACTCAAACATAGCACACATGATCTTCCCTCTTGTCATCTAGAGCGACCATATGCACAAAATTCTAATAACTTATGATTTCTTGATTACAAGCAGTCACAGCTAGCACTTAATGGGTGTTTTGGCCATGCACCATTCGTTTTCTAGAGTTGACAGCATTGACTCGGCGACTGGTGATCCTTAATCTTACTTTCCTGTTAGGTTCATGTAGTATACCTCAGTTAGGCTACGATTCTTACCACTTATCTGGCAAAATGTTGCCTGTCCGCTTCTCACTTTTCCACTGTCACTGCTGACAGCCATTCTATTTCTTTCTCTTCGCCCCTCTTCCCAAGCTTTAATCCTCGACCGCAGTTGCACAAACTTCCATTAGATCTGTTATTCACTCAAACTGGTTGGTTCCCGGTCTACACTCAGACGGTCCTCTAACAAAAGGAAAATTATCCGTGAGTTTACGTCTGCATGATTCCCTGTGTCAATCTCTGTCTCAACACGGAACTTTGTATTCCCTTCTCCGACCCTTGACGACCGTTACGGAGTTGTCCATAAACCGAAGCATGTCAGTG